>NW_023330699.1:0-113444 GCF_011100685.1 Canis lupus familiaris | reverse complement strand
CGTACAGCCATAAGGCTTTCAAAACTCTCAGCAAGTCTGTATATTTCATGGCCGATCTGCTAGACAGCATCCATGGTTGAGGTATACCACAGCTACCTCTAATGATAACGACTGTTGGCATCGCTGTATTGAACTCTAGGTTACAACGTGAGTACGTCCGACACTCCATCGCATTTCTTCCTTCTCCATTCTCCGAGCACTTCACGTAAGGATGTTAGCAGCTATGACGATGGGCAGGCAAGATGCGGGAGGGTCCTGCCCTGAGCTCAGCTCTCACAAGAGAACATACCTAGAAGCCAGCATTCAAATAGCTGCGTTCTAATGGCCATGAGACCATATCAGTCTTCTACCTCAGGAGGTTTGAAGAATACCACTCTACTGCACCTGGAGACACCTTCCAGGCCTGCATTATTCCACTTGCGTCTCACAAGCTTCTGACAAACGTCTCTGGTGAAGATGTTCAAAACTCATTCTGCAGGTAGTGTGGAACTGTGAGGGACTGGGTGGGAGCTCAAATCTCAGAAGAGAGATGCTTTTGGACTCGGGGTTCAGATAGATTCTCACGTATGGAACTTAGTATGTAGCATTTGTATAAGACAGGAATTACTAGGAAATCGCTGGATTGAGCTTGGAGGCACAAGTCTTGTGTGACGGGACTTTCCACTTACCCCTCACAACACTTCAGTCACGCATTGAGCCTATGCCTGTTAGCTGCAAAGTGTACCTGCAGGCAGGATGTGGGAAGCACAGGCCATAAGCTCAACTCTCAAAAGTGTGTACGCCTGGGAGGCAGATGTCTGCTACCCACTCGTACATGGGAGTTAGAAACTAGCTACACTCTTTGAAGAAGGCCGTTTGAAATCGCTGTATTCAACTCAGATAATCGTGAATACAGGCCTGACACTTCCACATGCATTTCGCCACCCTCACCCAAACCTAACATAAGGATATTAGCAGTTATGTCTACGGGCGGGAAGGATGTGGGAGGGTCCGGCACTGAGCTCAGCTCTCAAAAGGAAGCATGCCTAGAAGCCAGCTTTCTACTAGCTCGTTCTGATGGCCGTGAGAATGTAGCAGAATTGTAAAGCGCTACCTTCCATGAATACTGCTCTACTGCACCTGGAGGCACAACCATTGAAGCCTACAGCTGGCCCTTGCGTCCCATGAGCTTCTGACAAACATGTCTAGTGAGGATGTTCGTAACAGCATCTGCAGGCAGTGTGGAACTGGGAAGGACCGCTTGTCAGCTCATCTCGCAGAAGGAAATTCCCCAGAGAGAGAGGTTTCAGCTAGGTACTCAGGATTGGAAGTATGTAGCTCCCATCTGAGGGAGGAATTCCTCAGAAGTCACTGGATTGAACTAAGACACATTTGCCTCTCGCAAAACTTGCGTCCCATATCGAAAGAAATCCTTTGGAACTGAAGTGTGCAGACGGTCAGCATGTGGGAGGCATAAGTCATAAGCTCAATTCAAAGGAGTGTGCATGCCTTGCAGGCAGCTGTATGTTAGGCGCGAAATTGACAAGGCAGACACTTGGTTTTCACTCCGCTACTGTCCTGCATACAATGAAATGCTGTGGAAGTGGAACATACAGCCAGTCAGGATGGAGAAGTTAGAGGACATAAGCTGAACTATCAAAAGTGTGTATGCTTTGCAGGCCGATGTCTGCTAGACACTTATTGAGGCGAGGTATACCGGAGCTACACTCTAATTGAATAAGGACGTTGGCAATCGCTGTATTGATCTCAGATACACGTGAGGACAGTCCTGACACTTCCACTTGCCTTTCTCCAACCTCTCTCAACACCTAACATAAGGATGTTAGCAGCTAGGACTATGGGCAGGCAGGATGCAGGAGGGTTCTGCCCTGAGCTCAACTTTCAAAAGGAGGCATGCCTGAAGCCAGCTTTCTACTAACTGCATTCTAATGGCCATGAGAATGTGGCAGCATTGTAATTCAGGATGTTCCATGAATACCGCTTTACTACACCTGGAGACACAATGTTGAAGCCTGCAGCTTGCCCCTTGCGTCCCATGAGCTTCTGACAAACATGTCTATTGAGGATGCTCGTAACTGTATCTGCAGGCAGTGTGGAACATGGCAGGACCACCTTTCAGCTCATCTCCGAAAGGGAATTTCCCCAGAGAGAGAGCTTTCAGCTAGGTACTCTGGTTTGGATGTTAGTATGTAGCTCCCATCTGAGGGAGGAATTCCTCAGAAGTTGCTGGCTTGAGAAGAAAGAAAGAAGGAAAGAAAGAAAGAAAGAAAGAAAGAAAGAAAGAAAGAAAGAAAGGAAGAAAGAAGAAGAAGAAGAAGAAGAAAGAAAGAAAGAAAAGAAAGAAAGAAAGAAAGAAGCGAGCTGGCACCTGTGTGGATCTGTCAGTTAAGCTTCTGCCTTAGGCTGGGATCATGATCCAGGTCCCAAGGCAGGCTCCCTGTTCAGCAGGGAACCTGCTTCTCCCTCTCCCTCTGCCTCTCTCGCTCATGCTTTATCTCTCCTCACTCTCTCAAATAAATAAAAAACATCTTTGAAAAAGAAGCAAACAAGCAAACCCACAAGGAAGAGAAATCGCCCATGTAGAAGAATTTCAAACAATTTGTGAAGACATTCCAGCCTCAAGTTCATGAGCATAGCTTCCCACTCTTACGTGTAGAATACACATAGTAACTTCCTCTACAAAATATAATATGAAAAACTTAAAATAATATTGATAATATAATAATAATTAATAATAATAAAGAATGAGTTTACTACTGAGAAAGCAGACAAACACTACCTCAGCAAGATGATCAGATCGATACCAAGACTGATAAATCATGTTGATAGTATCTATCCTTTATATGATATAATAAAAATAGCAGTATATCTCTGTATATAATCCACAAAAACAGTTCAGTCATGAGATAAACAACAGACATGTCCCAACTGAGGGAAATTTTACAAAATACTCTACTTCTCAAAGTGTTCCAGTTCAACAACAACAAGGAAATGCAGAAAGACTGTCACAATCCAGATGAGCCTAAGGAAACAGGAGGACAAATGGAATGTGATATGAGGGATTGTAACTTAGCAAAAACTAAGGAAATCTGAATAAACTATGGCCTTTGTTTTTCTTTTTTTTTGGGGGGGGGTCTTTTTTGAATGCGAAGTTTTTAATATTGATTCATTAGCTAATATTTGTACCATACTAATATAAGGTATCAATAATTGGAGAAATTGAGTGCAAGTGCATGAGAATGCTCTGTACTATCTTCTCAATTTCCCTATAAATCTTTGTTTTTTTCCTAATAAATAAGATTTATTTTGAAAATTGACTTAAATGAATCAGGCTCCAAGTGTGAAGACATTTTAAGAATAGTTGAATTAACTTTTGCCTTATTCTTAAAGAGTTCCTTTTAGGAAACAAAGTAAGAATTTTAGATCAGAAGGAAAGAAAAACACTTATGAACATGCATAATGCCTCCTCAACCTGAAAAGTAGGAACAGATAATAAATAGCAAAAATCAGATAAAAATAATTCTAGTATAATAGACACCATATTGCAAGTGCATTTAAAATTAGCAATGCGGGATCCCTGGGGGGCGCAGCGGTTTAGCGCCTGCCTTTGGCCCAGGGCGTGATCCTGGAGACCCGGGATCAAATCCCACGTCGGGCTCCTGGTGCATGGAGCCTGCTTCTCCCTCTGCCTGTGTCTCTGCCTCTCTCTCTCTCTCTCTCTCTCTCTCTGTGACTACCATAAATAAATAAAAAATTAAAAAAATAAATAAAAATAAAATTAGCAATGCATAACATTTATTTCCTTGACATTTGTCTTCCAAAGAGTTCAAAGTGTTTCAGTGTCAGTTGAAACAGGGGAAGAATCTCAGGGAAGGATCCTTCACATAAATAATAGGACCATTGTAATAATGTCTCTCAGTTCTTTCTAAATCCATAAAGATGCATTTCCTGATGAGTGACTGAGCTGTGAAGAAAGAGATGAGAAGCCCTCATCCCTCTGAATTACTTGTGTCAGAATATTTTAACCATAGTACCACGGATAGTAAATTATCAATATTAACAGGAAATATGTCTCAGATTGGAATCTGAGCAATTAGATGCACAGAGAAAAAAAGCTTTGACTCGCTCCTCATCTTTTAAAGACAAAGGAGAGCTTTTCTATGTACAAAGTCAGTTGTCAAGATAGCCTTATGGAATAAGAGTCTGCAGCATGGAATCCCACTGCACAGCTGGGAACCACAAGCCCCAGGTCTTCCTGATCCCAAATCCCTGGACCTGTCCCCCAACACAGGCTGCCAAGCTGAGGTCATTTGCAATTGCTCTCTTAGGAGCTCTGGGGAAGGGGGAAGGAGCTAGATAGGATGGGATGGGAAGCGTGGAGGCCAAAAAAATTAAGGCCATTCCTATTTAAATTCAGCTTTAGCAATAGTCCACCCATCCCAGGTCCCTGTGAAGAAGAGCTGAAATTTACATTACTTCAGTTACAGGAAAAAAAAAGTTTACAGCTTAATGACCTAGAAAGCCCCACAATAGAATCGAAACTGAGCCCAGGCCAAGGACAAGAAGCCTCTATTAGAATGAGAACAGAGCTCAATGCCCTTGAATGTCCCATATCAAAATGTAAACAGAACTTGAGGAATTGCTCCAGCCCTTCTGGAGGTCCCCAAGACCAGCCCTTAAAACTAAGCTAAAACCCACCTCGGGGTCCAAGTCCCTGCTCCACTCTGTTGGGTATACTTGGACACAAGCTCGAGCTTATAAATAAACCCTCGTGTGTTTGCATCAGTGTCGGCTTCTCTGAGATAAAAAAACAAAACCAAAAGAAGCTCGGACACAGGTAGAGTAAACGCAGGGTTCTGAGAGAATCGGCGGAGACCCGGGGGCTTGGGAGCTCTTCTGTGGAAGCCCATGCAGACTGGGGGGAAGGATGCTCAGTCCCAGAGCCAGAGGACCCAGAGACCCCACCCGCATCCTGCCCACCAGGGGGGGTCTCAGGGAGCAGCACTGCACCGCCCACTGGAGGCCAGAGGTGCTGATGCCCACCCCGCCTCTGACCCCGCAGTTGCATCTACCAAGCAGATGTGCACCTGATAATCAGCGCCAGAGCCCATCCCCAGACCCTGCACAGACCACTCACTGCCACCAAGTTGTCGGACCACAGAGGATGCAGAGATTCAGCTCTGCCTGGAAAGTAGGATCTAGCTTCCTTTGTACTTTGTGCTTTATTTTCATTTATTTTTTTTATTTTTTATTAATTGCCTTATTTTAATTTTTATGTATGTACCTTATATATTTCTTATTTTTATTTTCATGGTACTTTAATTGTGTTTCATATTTTGGGATTTAGAGTCTTTTAAAATGCAGGCCAAAATAATCTGGTGTTTTTTTTTTTTTTTTTGGAGGGCAGTTGTTATTGTTTTCCATGGTTTTTCTTTTTCTTCCCTCTTTCTTTTCTGGAAAAGGTAATGAGATGGAGAAATTCGCCTCCATAAAATAATATGAGGTAGTACTCACAGCCAGGAAGTCCATCAATACACATATATGATGTCTAACTACAGTTTAAAACAATGATATTAAAGATAGCAGCTGGGCTGGAAAAAGAGCACAGAAGAAAACTAGAGAATCCCTTACAGTAGAAATAAAAGAACTAAAATCTAGTCAGGCCAACGTTAAAAATGCTTATAACTGAGATGCAGTCCCACGTAGAAGCCATAAAAACAAGAAAGGTTATGGACCACAGAGACAGACGTAGGGAAGTCAGCCACTTATTAAAACAATAACATTCATATTTTAGGAGACTCAGAAGATGAAGAGAGAGAACAGGTGGGCCTTGCTCAGCCATTAGAAATGACAAATACCCACCATTTGCTTCAACGTGAATGGAACTGGAAGGTATTATGCTGAGTGAAGTAACTCAATCGGAGAAGGACAAACATTGTATGCTCTCATTCGTTTGGGGAATATAGATAATAGTGAAAGGGAATATAAGGGAACGGAGAAGAAATATGTGGGAAATATCAGAAAGGGAGACAGAATATAAAGACTCCTAACTCAGGGAAATGAACTAGGGGTGATGGATGGGGAGGAGGGCGGGTGGTGGGGGTGAATGGGTGATGGGCACTGAGGGGAGCTCTTGCCGGGATGAGCACTGGGTGTTATTCTGTATGCTGGCAAATTGAACACCAATAAAAAATAAAATTATTATTAAAATAAAAGAAAGAAAGAGGGATCCCTGGGTGGCGCAGTGGTTTAGCGCCTGCCTTTGGCCCAGGGCACGATCCTGGAGACCCGGGATCGAATCCCACGTCAGGCTCCCAGTGCATGGAGCCTGCTTCTCCCTCTGCCTGTGTCTCTGCCTCTCTCTCTCTCTCTGTGACTATCATAAATAAATAAAAATTTAAAAAAATAAACAAACATTAAAAAAAAGAGAAAGAAGAAAGAAGAAAGAAAGAAAGAAAGAAAGAAAGAAAGAAAGAAAGAAAGAAAGAAAGAAAGAAAAAAGATAGATTGGCACCTGGTTGGCTCAGTCAGTTAAGCTTCTGCCTTAGGCTCAGATCATGATCCAGGTCCCAAGGCAGGCTCCCTGTTTAGCAGGGAACCTGCTTCTCTCTCTCCCTCTGCCCCTCTCGCTCATGCTTTTTCTCCTCTCTCTCTCTCTCTCTCTCATATAAATAAATAACATCTTGAAAAAGAAACAAACAAACAAACCCAAAAGAAAGAGAAATCTCCCATGTAGAAGAATTTCAAACAACTCGTGCAGACATACCACACTCAAGTTCATGAGCATATCTTCACACTTTTATGTGTGCAATACACATAGTAACTTCCTTCTGCAAAATATATTATGAAAAACCTAAAATAAGAATGATAATAATAATAATAATAATAATAATAATAATAATAATAAATCACTTTACTACGGAGAAAGCTGACAAACACTACCTCAGCAAGATGATCAGATCGATACCAAGACTGATAAATCATGTTGATAGTATCTATCCTTTATATGATATAATAAAAATAGGAGTATATCTCTGTATATAATCCACAAAAACAGTTCAATCATGAGATAAACAACAGACATGTCCCAACTGAGGGAAATTTTACAAAATACTCTACTTCTCAAAGTGTTCCATTCAACAACAAGGAAAGGCTGAAAGACTGTTACAATCCATAGGAGCCTAAGAAAACAGGAGCCCAAATGGAATGTGATATGAGGGATGGTAGGATGGTAACTTAGCAAAAGCTAAGGAAATCTGAATAAAGTATGGACTTTGGTTAATGCGAATATTTTAATATTGATTCATTAGCTCATATTTGTACCGTACTAATATAAGGTATCAATAATTGGAGAAATTGAGTGCCAGTGCATGCGAATGCTCTGTACTATCTTTTCAATTTCCCTATAAATCTTTGTTTTTTTCCTAATAAATAAGATTTATTTTGAAAATTGACTTAAATGAATCAGGCTCCAAGTTTGAAGACATTTTAAGAATTGTTGAATTAACTTTTGCCTTATTCTTATAGAGTTCCTTCGGTGTGAACAAAGAAATAATTTTATATCAGAAGGAAAGAACAACACTTATGAACACGTATAATGCCTCCTCAACCTGAAAAGCAGGAACGGATAATAAATAGCAAAAATCAGATAAAAATACTTCTATTATAATAGACACCATATTGCAAGTGCATTTAAAATTAGCAATGCATAACATTTATTTCCTTGACATTTGTCTTCCAAAGAGTTCACAGTGTTTCAGTGTCAGTTGAAATAGGGGAATAATCGCAGGGAAGAATCCTTCACATAATAGGACCATTGTAATAATGTCTCTCAGTTCTTTCCAAATCCATAAAGATGCATTTCCTGATGAGTGACTGAGCTGTGAAGAAAGAGATGAGAAACCCTCATCCCTCTGAATTACTTGTGTCAGAATATTTTAACCATAGTACTACGGATAGTAAATTATCCTTATTAACAGGAAATATGTCTCAGATTGGAATCTGAGCAATTAGATGGGCAGAGAAAAAAAACTTTGACTCGCTCCTCATCTTTTAAAGATAAAGGAGAGCTTTTCTATGTACAAAGTCAGTTGTCAAGATAGCCTTAGGGAATAAGAGTCTGCAGCATGGAATCCTGCTGCACTGCTGGGACGTCCACAACCCAGGTCTTCCTGATCCCAAATCCCTGGGCCTTTCTCCCAACACATGTTGCAAGCTGAGGTCATTTGCAATTGCTCTCTTAGGAGCTCCAGGGAAGGGGAAAGAGCTAGATAGGATGGTGCTGGACGCAAGGAGGCCGAGAAAATGAAGGCCTTTCTACTTTAAGTTCAGTGTTCGAACAAGTCCAGCCATCCCAGGCCCCTGTGAAGAAGAGCTGAAATTTATATTACTTCAGTTACAGGAAAAAAAACAAAAGTTTACAGCTTAATGTCCTAGAATTCCCCACAATAGAATGAAACTGAGCCCATGCCAATGGCTGGAAGCGCCTATTAGAATGAGAGCAGAGCTCAATACCCTTGAAGGCCCCATATCAAAATGTAAACAGAACTTGAGGAATTGCTCCAGCCCTTCTGGAGGACCCCGAGACAAGCCCTTAAAACTAAGCTAAAACCGGGATCCCTGGGTGGCACAGTGGTTTGGCGCCTGCCTTTGGCCCAGGGCGCGATTCCTGGAGACCTGGGATTGAGTCCCACGTCAGGCTCCCGGTGCATGGAACCTGCTTCTCCCTCTGCCTGTGTTTCTGCCTCTCTCTCTCTCACTGTGTGCCTATCATAAAAAAAAAAGAAAATTAAAAAAAAAAAACTAAGCTAAAACCCACCTCGGGGTCCAAGTCCCTACTCTGCTGTGTTGGGTGTACTTGGACACAAGCTCGAGTTTGGAAATCAACCCTTGTGTGTTTGCATTGGTGTCAGCTCCTTAGTGGTTTCTCGGATTCACAATCTTGAGCACAACACCCCCATGTCCCCTCCCACCTTGGCTGAACCTCTATCCCCTCCCACCCAGGGTGACAGTCACCTCCCTGCCTACAACAGCTGGGCACAGGCCGTCACACAGGTCCCATGGGCACGGTGGGCACTCCCGCCATCCCTGGCCTCCCAGAGGAAGGAAGGAGGTTTTGACAGTACACACTCCCATGGTGGCCCCAGGGCTCCCTGCCCAGGACAGACAGGTTGGGGTCTGTGTCCCTGACGTCAGCTCCTCCTCCCCGGTTTTCCCACAGGAAATGAAGGAGGAAGCCCTGGTCTCCTCTAGGGACATCACGCTGGGGGACCTGGATGTCAACAGGATGTTCAGCAGTCACGTCATGTTTTGGGACTACTATGGGGTAGGGTGAGGCTGAGGGGCCAGGGGGATCGGGACCCAGGAGGACCGGGGGCTTCTGGGTAGGGAACACCGGGCTTCAGAGCCCAGGGGAAGAACAGCAGCCAACAACACACGGCTGCATTGTAGGTTGTTTGGGATGAACACCGTGCCCCCACCCTCGGGGTCTCAGGGATGAGGAGGCCACTAGGATGGGGCCTCCAGGGATTGCCATGTGAGCTGAACCCCAAAGGGGTGAGGGATGGCCCCTGAAAAGCAGGGGGCTGGGGTGGGGGCCATGGGGCAAGTAAGGGGACCTGGGGGCAGGGTGCATGGCCGTGACTGGAGGAGGACACACATCGATCTGATGAGGGTCGGAAGGGTCAGGGTGATATCCACCATCAGCACTTTATATATTTCTAAATTCTATGCATTCAATTTGAGACAATTTGCAATTTGTAAACATACATAGTATGATGACCCCCAGATAATGCCCCTGGTCCTGCCAGGGCCCTGCACTCACCACACGGGGCCCCAGGGGCAGGTGACACAGCATACCCCAGACTGGGGTCGCCTTTATCTGTAGACGTCTCCGTGTGCGTCTTAGAGAAAGGGGATGCCCTGTGTTCGCCGGCCCCCCACACCATCCTCCCATTCCCCAGACCCACACCATCCCCTAACATCATCATCCCCCGTGGCATAGCCCCTACACCATCCCCCTTACACACACACAGCCTCACACAATCCCCACCCACACTATACCCCAACACCATCCCCCCTACACCATCCCCCACACCCCACCACCGTCATACCCATGCCCACACACCATCCACCCCCACACCGTTGGCCCCTAACAAGGACCCAGTGCAGCTGCACCCTGTGGGACATGCTCAGACTCCCTGGGGTTCTCTGGATACCCTGCTCCCATCAGAAGCCCGGGTGTCCCATAGAGTACCCAGGGGTTGCAGGGAGGAGGGAAGGCAGGGAGCCCCGGACAGTTTGTGTACAGGAGAGTGGTGCAGAGGACACACTGTGCCCTGCCTTCACCCACGGTCCCTCCTGGAGGGTGGGACACCCTGCACAGGACAGCAGCCCCTAACCCAGAGGGACCTGGGCTGACTTGGGCCCAGGCTCTGTGGGGGCTGGGTTGATTTGAGGCCCCACCAGTCCCAGCTCAAAGACTAATGGAATCAGGCCCCCATAGCCCTGGCCAACCCTGGATTCTGGCCCCAGGCTGAGCGAGCCCTCTCAAAGCTGGATGTGGCCTCCTGGGCCCTGGGCATGCCCCACAGATACAGGTCGCTTATCTAGGGCAGCCCTGGGGATCCCGGGACACACCAGTGTGGGGAGTGGAGGGGTAAGCCGGTGGGCCACACCCGCACCCACACCATGAGGCAGGCTCCTCCAGGTGCTGGGGCCCCAGAGGGCCCGAGGCCGGGGTCCAGCTGCCCTGCGGGGACCCAGCACAGGAGCCCATGAGCTGCAGGTCCAGGTCAGCTCTGCTGTCCTCAGAATCGTCACTCAGGCTGAAACCTCAGGACACACGCCCCCACCCGGAGTCCACACATGCTCCCAGGTGGGGAACTCCAGCACCAGCCCACCCACCCCATTTGATTCTTGCCCCCACTTAAAGGACAGAAAGGTCTCCTTCCCCAGGGAAGGCACGCACCCATGGCTCTGGGCCCGATTGCTGTAGAAAGTCAATAAAGTGATGTGGTGCGAAAATGCACAGCCAGCCCATTTCTGTGTCTCCCAGAACTCTTTGCATGGGGCGTGGAGAGACCCCCAGAGAGGAGGAGCGGGCACCACCTAGGCCCCAACCAGCCCCTGCAGGGGTGCCGCCAGGCAAACACAGCTGATGTCCCCACGTGCCTTCCAGGGGAGGCCGGACCCACTGCTGGATATGGGAATGTGGCCGAGCCAGATCTTCCAGCTCAGCTGACCCTCCAGCTGAAAGTCCTGCATGAGTGAGCCCCAGCGTAGCCACGAGAGCCCAGCTAGCCACCCAGCGCCAGCACCAGAAATGATATTCTGCCAACGATTTTGGGGTTTTGGATGACCCAGCCAGAGGATCCGACAGCTGCACGGGATAGCTGCATGTGATAGACACACACGCACCTCAAAACCAACAAAAGTCAGAATCCCCCCAATGTTGTCAAACAGCAGCCAGATGGTTACATACACTACGCTGTGGTCCCCAATAGGATACATGGAAAACGCTATAAGCCATGACTGCAGAGGTGCTGGAGGCATGGAGATGTGCCTGCTGTGTTCCAACAAAGAGGGCAGAGGGGCAGGAAGCATCCTTCGGAGGGGGGCCCTCCTAGGAAAGGATACCAGGTCCCTGTGAAGGCTACGGAGAGTGAAATCTATCCTCCTCTCTTTCTGCTTCTGGTTTTCCTCCTAAATGCCATCTTCCTCAATCATATTAGCAAGAATTTATTTTTTGTTTTTAAATTTCTTTTTATTGGAGTCCAATTTGTATGAATTCTTTCTTCAGCAAGTGTGTCATTCAGGAGAGAAAGAGAGATAAAGATTTTCCCAGACAGGCAACATATAAAGGAGTTCAGGACCACTTAACCAGTCCAGTAAGGAATTTTAAGAGGGACTCTTCTAGTGGGGGAAAAAAAGAGATCAAAAGCAACAAAGACTAGAAAGGCCCAGAGAACATCACCAGAAACACCAACTCTTCCGGTAACACAAATGCACAAAGTTCATATCTTTGAATAATCACTCTGAATGCTGATAGACTAAATGCTTCAATCAAAACATATAGGGTATCAGAGTGGCTTAAAAAGCAGGATCCGGGATGCCTGGGTGACTCAGGGGTTGAGCCTCTGCCTTTGACTCAGGGTGTGATCCTGGAGTCTGGGATCGAGTCCCATATTGGGCTCCTGGTGGGGAGCCTGTTTCTCTCTCTGCCTAATTTTCTGCCTCTCTCTCTCTCTCTCTCTCTCTCTCTCACTATCATAAATAATATTATTATTAAAAAACATCATCCATCTGTACGCTGCCTAAAGGATGCTCACCTTAGACCTATAGACACCAACAGATTGAAAGTCAGGGGATGGAAAATCATATATCACGCTAATGGATATCAAAAAGGGAAAAAAAAAGAAAGCTGGAGGACCCATACTTATATCAGACAAACGAGATTTGAAACCAAACCCTGGGGGACACATGGTGGCTCAGTGGTTGAGCATCTGCCTTCGGCTCAGGGTGTGATCCTGCGATCCCAGGATCGAGTCCCACATCAGCCTCCCTTTGGGGAGCCTGCCTCTCACTCTGCTATGTTCCTTCTTCTGCTTCTCTGTGTATCTCTCATGAATATATAAATAAGTAATTAAAATTTCAAAAAAGAAAGAACAAATACTGTAAGAAGAAATGAAGAAGGGCAATATTTCATAATTAAAAGGACTCTCTATCAAGATCAAACAACTAAATATTTATGCTGCCAACATGGGAGTACCTAAATATAGAAACCACTGTTGGTGGGAATGTGAACTGGTGCAGCCACTCTGGAAAACTCTGTGGAGGTTCCACAATGAGATAAAAATAGACCTGTACAACGACCCAGAAATTGCACTGTTGGGGATTAACCTCAAAGATTCAGATGCAATGAAACGCCGGGACACCTGCACCCTGATGTTTATATTAGGAATGTCCACAATAGCCAAACTGTGGAAGGAGCCTCGCTGTCCATCAAAGTTGAATGGATAAAGAAGATGTGGTTTATATATACAATGGAATATTACTCAGTCATTAGAAATGACAGATACCCACCATTTGCTTCAACGTGGATGGAACTGGAAGGTATTATGCTGAGTGAAGTAAGTCAAACGGAGAAGGACAAACAGTGTATGTTCTCATTCATTTGTGGAATATAAATAATACTGAAAGGGAATATAAGGGAATGGAGAAGAATTGTATAGGAAATATCAGAAAGGGAGACAGAACATAAAGACTCCTAACTCTGCAAAATGAACTAGGGATGCTGGGAGGGGAGGAGGGCAGAAGGGTGTGTGAATGGGTGATGGGCACTGAGGGGGACACTTGACGGGATGAGCACTGGGTGTTATTCGGAATGTTGGTCAATTCAACACCAATACAAAATAAATTTATTTAAAAAAAAAGATCCAACAACTAAATATTTATGCTGCAACAAGGGAGTACCTAAATATAGAAACGAATTAACAACAAACGTACAGGAACTCACTGATAATAATACAATGACAGGGGATTTTAACACCCACTTATGGCAATGGACCGATTGTCTATGCAGAAAATCAACAGGGGAACAATAGCCTTGACACACTGGACCACAGGGACTCAACAGATATAGTCTGAATATTTCTTCCTAAAGCAGAATACACATTCCTTTCAAGTGCACATGGGATATTCTCCAGAACAGATCATATCATAGGCCACAAATCAGCCCTCAACAGGTACAACAGGTACAAGAAGGTTGATATTACACACTGTACATTTTCGGAACACGATGCTATGAAACTCGAAGTCGACAGTAAGAAAAAAGAATTGGACAGACAAAAAACACGTGGAGATTATGATCATCCTATTAGAGAATGAATGGATCAACCAGGAAATTAAAGAGGAAATTTAAAACAAATGAAAATGAAAATATGTTTCTCCAAAACTCTGGGATGTAGCAAAGTCAGTCCTGAGAGGGAAGTACATAGCAATACAGGCCTACCTCAAGAAACAAGAAGTCTCCAATACACAACCTAACCCTACACCTAAAGGAGCTGGAAAAGAAATAGCAAACAAAGCCTAAAGCCTACATAAGAAGGGAAAAAATAAAGATGAGAGCAGAGATAAAAAATACAGAAACAACAAAACAGTAGAATGGAATAACAAAACTAAGAGCTGGATCTTCAAAATAATAAATAAAACGGATCAAGCCATAGCCAGCTTTATCAATGAGAAAAGAGAAAAGACCTATATAAATAAAATCACAAATGAGAGAAGAGAGATCACAAGCAACACCAGCAAAATTAGACAATTATAAGGGAATACTATGAAATTATACGCTAACAAACTGGGAGAACTGGAAGAAATGGACAAATCCCTAGAAATGTGCAAACGAGCAAACCTGAAATAGGAAGAAATAGAAAATGTGAACAGACCCATAACTAAAAAAAGAATTGAATCAGCAAGGAACCTGGGTACCTCAGTGGTTGAGCATCTGCTTTGGCTCAGGTCATGATCCCGGGGACCTGGGGGATCAAAGGTCCCCGCATTGAGCCTCATTTTCCCTCTGCCTATCCCTCTGTCTCCCTATGTCTCGCATGAATCCATAAATAAAATCTTTAAAAAAGAAAAAAGATAAAAAGATGAGAAAAGGACCCAAATAAAATCACAAATGAGAAAAGAGAAATAACAACCAACACTACAGAAATACAAATGATTATAAGAGAACATTATGAAAAATTATATGCCAGCAACCTAGAACCTGGAAGAAATAGATCAATTCCTGTAAATATATAACATAACAAAAATGATAAAGGAAGAAATAAGAAACTTGAACAGACAGATAACCAGCAAAGAAATTGAATCAACAATCAAGAATCTCCTAACAGGAGATGCTTAGATCAATAGAACAAAATGGAAATCTGAAACAAGATACAAACCTGTAACTCTATGATCCATTAATCGACAACAAGGCAGCAAGGAATATCCAAAGGCACAAAGACAGTCTCTTCAACAAACCCTAACCATGACCCCAGGATAAGAACAAATGGTGTTGGGAAAACCAGGCAGCCACATGCAGAAGAATGAAACTGGACCACTTTCTTATACCATATATATAAAAAATAAATTCAATATGGATGAAACACCTAAATGTGAGACCTGAAACAATACAAAGAAGAAAAGATAGGCAGCAAAGCCTTTGACATTGTCCATTGGATCTTCTTTCTAGATATGCCTCTGAGGCGAGGGAAACAAAACCAAAATTACTATTGGGACTTCATCAAATTGAAAAGCTTCCGCAAAATGAAGAAAACAACCAAAGCTAAAATGCAACATACAGGAGGAGGGGCAAGATGGCGGAAGTGTAGTGTCCCCAAATCACCTGTCCCCACGAAATTACCTAGATAACCTTCAAATCATCCTGAAAATCTATTAATTCGGCCTGAGATTTAAACAGAGACCAGACCGAATGCTACAGTGGAAAAGTTTGTGATTCTATCAAGGTAGGAAGATGGGAAAAAGAAATAAAGAAACAAAAGGCATCCAAGGGTGAGGGGCCCTGTGAGGAGCCTGGCTAAGGCCGGGGCGAGTGCCCACAGGACAGAAGAGCTCTGTCCTGGGAGAAGGAGGAGCTTCACCAATCTTCCAGGGCAGAATGGCATCTTCAAGGAGTCAGAGCAGGACCCAGGAAGGCGGGGATGCCCTAGGGCTCCCTGGGACACTAATAGACACCTGCACTCCCAGGAGAATGCAGCGAGCTCCCTAAGGGCTGCAGGGCACATGCATTGACCAGGGAGCAGCTCTGTCGGGCTCGGGTGGCGGCTCTGCACAAAGGGGTTTGCACGGCCCTAGGAGCAGCTTGGCAGCGGCGCCTCCTGCAGAGGAAGAGGCTCCATTCAGAGGGGGATGCGGAGCTCTGGGAGCAACTCAGAGGGGCTCGGGCGATGGCTCCGCAGTGAGGTGGCTATTCGGCCGGGAGCGAGAATCCAACTGCACAGGCCCCGGAGCACAGGGCGCCGGGGCACAACCCAGGATTCGGCCTCCCCGGGGACAAGCAGAGGCCCGCAAGGCCCAGGACAGCAAGGACGCTCCTGTCCAGAGCTGAGCAGATCAGCGGACCCGCCCCAGAGCCTCCAGGACCTGCAGAAGGACTGCTCCTGAGTTACTGCGGGGGCTGAATACAGGTAGAGCTGGCCGCTACCACTGGGGTTGTTCCTCCTGGGGCCTCATGGGGGAAACTAATCCCACTTAGCCCTGCACGAGGCAGGGGGCAGAGCGGCTCCCCCAAGTGCTAACACCTGAAAATCAGCACAACAGGCCGCTCCCCCAGAAGACCGGATAGACAGGCAAGTTCCAGGGGAAGTCAAGGAACTTAAAGTATACAGAATCAGAAGATACTCCTCCATGTTTTTTTTTATTTCTGATTGCTTCGCCCTCCCCTTTCCCCCCTTTCTTTCTTTTTCTTTCTCTTTTTAATTTTTAAGGTATTTATTTATTTATTTATGATAGTCACAGAGAGAGAGAGAGAGGCAGAAACACAGGCAGAGGGAGAAGCAGTCTCCATGCACCGGGAGCCCGATGTGGGATTCGATCCCGGGTCTCCAGGATCGCACCCTGGGCCAAAGGCAGGCGCCAAACCACTGTGCCATCCAGGGATCCCTTTCTTTCTCTTTTTATTCTCTATTTCCTTCTTTCTTCCTTTATTCTTTTTCGTTTTTCTCTTTTCTTTCCTTCTTTCTCTCCTCTCTTTTTCTCCTTTTCCCAATACAATTTCTTTTTGGCCACTCTGCACTCAGGAAAATGACTAGAAGGAAAACCTCACCTCAAAAGAAAGAATCAGAAACAGTCGTCTCTCCCACAGAGTTACAAAATCTGGATAACAATTTAATGTCAGAAAGCAAATTCAGAAGCACTATTATACAGCTACTGGTGGCTCTAGAAAAAGCATAAAGGACTCAAGAGACTTCATGACTGCAGAATTTTGATCCAATCAGGCCGAAATTAAAAATCAGTAGAATGAGATGCAATCCAAACTAGAAGTCCTAACGATGAGGGTTAACGAGGTAGAAGAACGAGTGAGTGACATAGAAGACAAGTTGATGGCAAAGAGAGAAACTGAGGAAAAAGGAGACACACAATTAAAAGACCAGGAAGACAGATTAAGGGAAATAAACGACACCCTGAGGAAGAAAAACCTACGTGTAATTGGGGTTCCCGAGGGCGCCAAAATGGACAGAGGGCCAGAATATGTATTTGAACAAATCATAGCTGAAAACTTTCCTAATCTGGGAAGGGAAACAGGCATTCAGATCCAGGAAATAGAGAGATCCCCCCCCCTAAAATCAATAATAACCATCCAACACCTCGACATTTAATAGTGAAGCTTGCAAATTCCAAAGATAAAGAGAAGATCCTTAAAGCAGCAAGAGACAAGAAATCCCTGACATTTATGGGGAGGAGCATTAGGGTAACAGCAGACCTCTCCACAGTGACATGGCAGCCCAGAAAGGGCTGGCAGGATATATTCAGGGTCCTCCATGAGAAGAACATGCAACCAAGAATACTTTATCCAGCAAGGCTCTCATTCAAAATGGAAGGAGAGATAAAGAGCTTCCAAGACAGGCAGGAACTGAAAGAATATGTGACCTCCAAACCAGCTCTGCAAGAAATTTTAAGGGGGACTCTTAAAATTCCCCTTTAAGAAGAAGTTCAGTGGAACAATCCACAAAAGCAAGGACTGAATAGATGTCATGATGACACTAAACTCATATCTGTCGATAGTAACTCTGAATGTGAATGGGCTTATTGACCCCATCAAAAGGCGCAGGGTTTCAGACTAGATAAAAAAGCAGGACCCATCTATTTGCTGTCTACAAGAGACTCATATTAGACAGAAGGACACCAACAACCTGAAAATAAAATGTTGGAGAACCATTTACCATTCAAATGGTCCTCAAAAGAAAGCAGGTGTAGCCATCCTTATATCAGATAATCTAAAATTTACCCCGAACTGTAGTGAGAGATGAAGAGGGACACTAAATCATACTTAAGGATCTATCCACAAGAGGACTTAACAATCCTCTACATATATGCCCCGAATGTGGGAGTTGCCAAATATTTAAACCAATTAATAACCAAAGTGAAGAAATACTTAGATAATAATACACTTACACTTGGTGACTTCAATCTAGCTCTTTCTACACTCTATAGGTTTTCTAAGCAAAACATCTCCAAAGAAACGAGAGCTTTAAATCATATACTGGAGCAGATGGATTTCACAGAAATCTACAGAACTTTATACCCAAACTCAACTGAATACACATTCTTCTCAAGTGCACATGGAACTTTCTCCAGAATAGACCACATACTGGGTCACAAATCGGGTCTGAATAGATACCAAATGATTGGGATCGTCCCCTGCATATTCTCAGACCATAATGCCTTGAAATTAAAACAAAGGTATCACTGGGTGGCGCAGCAGTTTGGCGCCTGTCTTTGGCCCAGGGCGCGATCCTGGAGACCCGGGATCGAATACCATGTCGGGCTCCCAGTGCATGAAGTCTGTTTCTCCCTCTGCCTATGTCTCTGCCTCCCTCTCTATCTATCTATCTCTCTCTATCAGTGTGGCTATCATAAATAAATTTAAAAAAGAAAAAAAAGAAAAAAAATAGACCTTCCCTACAATCCAGCAATTGCACTGGTGGGGATTTACCCCAAATATTCAGATGCAATGAAACGCCGGGTCACCTGCACCCCGAAGTTTATAGCAGGAATGTCCACAATAGCCAAACCGTGGAAGGAGCCTGGTGTCCATTGAAACATGAATGGATAAAGAAGATGTGGTTTATGTATACAATGGAATATTACTCAGCCATTAGAAAAGACAAATACCCACCATTTGCTTCAACGTGGATGGAACTGGAGGGTATTAGGCTGAGTGAAGTAAGTCAATCGGAGAAGGACAAACAGTGTATGTTCTCATTCATTTGGGGAATATAAATAATAGTGAAAGGGTTATAAGGGAATGGAGAAGAAACGTGTGGGAAATATCAGAAAGGGAGATAGAACATAAAGACTCCTAACTCTGGGAAATGAACTAGGTGTGCTGGAAGGGGAGGAGGGCAGGAAGAGAGGGTGAATGGGTGATGGGCACTGAGTGGGACAGTTGACGGGAACAGCACTAGGTGTTATTCTGTATGTTGGTCAATTGAACACCAATAAAAAATAAATTTATTTTTAAAAAAAGTTCCAACAACTAAATTTTTATGCTGCCAACATGGGAGTATCTAAATATACAAACCAATTAACAACAAACATACAGGAACTCACTGATAATAATACAATAACAGGGGATTTTAACACCCACTTATGTCAATGGACCGATCATCTATGCATTAAATCGACAGGGGAACAATAGCCTTGACACACTGGACCACAGGGACTCAACAGATATAGTCTGAACATTTCTTCCTAAAGCAGAATACACATTCCTTTCAAGTGCACATGGGACATTCTCCAGAAAGGATCATATCATGGGCCACAAATCAGCCCTCAACAGGTACAACAGGTACAAGAAGGTTGATATCACACCCTGCACATTTTCGGACCACGACGCTATAAAACTCGAACTCGACAGTTAGAAAAAATTTGGACAGACCAAAAATACGTGGAGATTATGAACATCCTACTAGAGAATGAATGGAGCAACCAGGAAATTAAAGAGGAAATTTAAAACAAATGAAAATAAAAACATGTTTCTCCAAACTTCTAGGATGTAGAAAAGGCAGTCTTAAGGGGGAAGTAGAATAGCAATACAGGCCTACCTCAAGAAACAAGAAGTCTCCAATACACAACCTAACGCTCCACCTAAATAGGCTGGAAAAGGAATAGCAAAAAAAGCCTAAAGACTACAGAAGAAGGGAAAAAAAAGTGAGAGCAGAAATAACCAATACAGAAACAACAAAGCAGTAGAATGGAATAATGAAACAAAGAGATGGTTCTTCAAAATAATTAAGAAAATGGATCAAGCCCTAGCCAGCCTTATCAACGAGAAAAGAGAAAAGACTTAATAAATAAAATCACAAATGAGAGAAGAGAGATCACAATCAACACCAGCAAAATTAGATAATTATAAGGGAATACTATGAAAGATTATACGCTAACAAACTGGGGGATCTGGAAGAAATGGACAAATCCCTAGAAATGTGCAAACGAGCAAATCTGAAATAGGAAGAAATAGAAAATGTGAACAGACCGATAATGAGCAAAGGAATTGAATCAGCAAGGCACCTGGGTGCCTCAGTGGTTGAGCATCTGCTTTCGCTCAGATCATGGTCCGGGGTCCTGGGGAATCATGTCCAACACAGGGCCCACCGGAGCCTCATTTTCCTTCTGCCTTTACCTCTGCCTTTCTGTGTCTCACATGAATACATAAATAAAATATTTAAAAAAGAAAAAAGATAAAAAATGAGAAAGGACCCAAATAAAATCACAAATGGGAAAAGAGAAATAACAACCAACACTAGAGAAATACAAATAATTATAAGAGAACATTATGAAAAATTATATGCCAGCAACCTAGAACCTGGAAGAAATAGATCAATTCCTGGAAATATATAACATAGCAAAAATGAAAAAGGAAGAAATAAAAAACTTGAACAGACAGATAACCAGCAAAGAAATTGAATCAGCAATATAGAATCTCCCAACAGGAGACGCTTAGATCAACAGAACAGAATGGAAAGCCGAAACAAGATACAAACCTGTAACTCTATGATCCATTAATCGACAACAAGGCAGGAAGGAATATCCAATGGCACAAAGACAGTCTCTTCAACAAACCCTAACCCTGATCACAGGATAAGAACAAATGGTTTTCGGAAAACCAGGCAGCCCCATGCAGAAGAATGAAACTGGACCACTTTCTTACACCATATATATAAAAAATAAATTCAAAATGGATGAAAGACCTAAATGTGAGACCTGAAACCATATACAAAGAAGAAAAGATAGACAGCAACGTCTTTGATATTGGCCATTGGATCTTCTTTCTAGATACGCCTCTGAGGTGAGGGAAACAAAAGCAAAAATATTATTGGGACTTCATCAAATTTAAAAGCTTCTGCAAAGTGAAGGAAACAACCAAACCTAAAAGGCAACATACAAAATGAGAGGAGATATTTGTAAACAACCCGTCCAATAAAGAGTTAGTATCCAAAATACATAAAGCAAATATAAATCTCAGCATCCTAAACACAAATTATCCAACTACAGATGGGCAGAAGAGATGAATAGACTTTGTCTCTGACAAGACATCCAGATGGCCACCAGACACACGGAGAGGCACTCAGCATCACCCATCATCAGGGAAATGCAAACCACAATGAGATGTCACTTGACAGACGTCAGAATGGCTAAAATTAATAACACAAGAAACAACAGATGTTGGTGAGGCTATGGAGAACGGGGAGCCCCCTTACACTCCTGGTGAGCATGCGAAAATGTACAACTACTGTGGAAAACAGTGTGGAGGGTCCTCGAAATTTTAAAAATAGGGGATCCCTGGGTGGCGCAGTGGTTTGGCACCTGCCTTTGGCCCATGGCGCAATCCTGGAGACCCAGGTTCGAATCGTACTTCGTACTCCTGGTGCATGGAGCCAGCTTCTCCCTCTGCCTCTGTCTCTGCCTCTCTCTCTGTGACTATCATAAAAAAAATAAAATAAAATAAGTTAAAAATAGAGCTACCCTATGATTCCAAAATTGCACAGCTAGGTATTTACCACGAGGATACAAAAGTAGTTTAGTAGATTGGAAGAGGGACACGCAGCCCAGTGTTTGTAGCAGCGTTATCAACAAAAGCCAGTCTGTGGATACAGCCCAGATGTCCATCGACAGAAGAATGGGCAGAGACAATGTGGTAAATATACACACTGTGACATCACTGGGTCATCAGAAGAGATGAAATGAAGCCATTTAAAATGACGTGGAAGAAGTGGAAAGGACTTATGCTAAATGAGCTCAGTCAGTCAGAGAAAGACAGATACCAAATACCATACAATGGCATTCACATGTGAATTTTCAAAAAACAAACAAACTGGCAAAGGGGCAGAGGGGGGGATGAGAGAAGCAAACCAAGATACACACTCTTAACCACGGTGAATAAACTAATCAACACCAGAGGAAGGTGGGGGAATGGGGAATCAGGGGATGGGGATACTGGAGGGCACCTGTGACCAGTACCAGGCGTTGTATCCAAGGATTGAATCACTATGTGGTAAACCTGAAACTATATCATACTGTGTTTACAAACAAGAATTCAAGTAAAACTTTAAAATGATAATTGGTAGGATTGATTAAACATGTGCGCACAAGAGATAAACCCATCACTAATGGAAAACCAAACACAAACCACAAGACCGAAACACATTCACTGAACCTTCCTGCCAACCCTCACCCTAACTCCTAAACCTATTCTAAACCCTTAAGCCTGACCCCTACCTTAAATTTAACCCTAACCCTACCCTCTAACCCTAACCTTAACTTAATGTACTCAAATACTATTCCTAACCTTAACCAGTACCCTAACCCTAACCCTCTAATACGAATCCTATCCCATACCCCAAACTGTACCCTAACCCGTACCCTAAAACTAACCCCTAACCCACTCCCTAACCGTATCTCTTACCCTTTTCAAATCCGTACCCTGACTTGATCCTAAACCTAACCCCTAACCAAACACTAACGCTAACCCTAGCCCTAATCCATATCCTAACCCTAACCCTTTCCCTAACCCTAAACCTAGCCCTTCTTTAACTCTAACCCCTAACCCTTAACCCTAACCCTAACTCACACCCTAACCCCTAACCCTAAATGCAATCCTACGCCCAACCCTAACTCTAACCATAACCCTATCCCCAACTCCAAACCTCCTGCCCTAATCCCTAGAGCCTAAACCCTAACCCTAACTCTAAATCCTGTCCCTAACCCTAACCCCCATCCTAACTCTTAACTACTGACCCTTACACTTATGCCTCACCTAACCTCTAATCCGTAACCATAAGTATAATCATAACTCCTAACATCTAACCTAAGCCTAACCACCAACTGCCTCCGCTCCCCTGACCCTACCATTTATTCTACATATTCACTTACCCTATGGTTGTGAGTAGTCCCTTCTGATGTGGACGTGGCCCCCAATGGCACCTCCAGAGTCCTCCACGGGGTCCTGAGTAATCCAGGCTCAGTGAGTGCGGACGTGGCCCCACATGTTCCTGAGTCATAGTCAGCAGGTCCTGAGGACACCGGGTCTCCTATCACTGTGGACTATGCCTCACATCCTCTGGAACCCTCACAGCAGGTCCTCAGGAGGCCGGGGGCTCCTGTCAGCTTGGGCATGGCCCCACGTCCCCCAGAAAACTCACCGCGAGTCCTGAGGAGGCTGTGGGCTCCTGTCAGCATAGACACATTCCCATACGTCCCAAAGCCAAAGTGCAGGTCCTGAGGAGGATGGGGGTCCTGTCACCGTGAATGTGGCACCCAGCTTCCAGAAGCCTCAACTTATGTCCTGAGGGGGCCGGGAGCTCCTGCCAGAGTGGAAGCGGTGCCACATCTTCCTGAAGTGTCCCCACGGGTCCTGAGGCAGCTCAGGGGCTCCTGTCAGCGTAGATGCGGGCCCACAATTTCCTGAAGCCTCCCCGCGGGACCTGAGGCGGCCCAGGGCTCCTGGCAGTGTGGATGCGGGCCCACATCTTCCTGAACCTCACTGCTGGTCCTGAGGAGACAAGGGATCCTGTCAGCATGAACGCGGCCCAATTTCTCCCTGAGACTTCCAAGGTCCTGAGGAGGCTGGGATTCATCAGCGTGGACACGTCCCCATGTCCTTCTCAGGCCTCCCCAACACAGGCTGGCTCCTGTTAGTGAAGGCAGAGGAGGCCTACTGTGCATGCGCACCCCTGGGTGGGGCCTGGGCTCGGGTGCCCCCTGCGGGACGCTCAGGCGCTGTAGGAGGCCATGCAGGAGGAGTCGGGTGCTCCAGAGGCCACACCTGCCTCATCCAGGCTCCAGCTGTGGCCTGTTAGCTTTAGAAACATCTCACTGAAATGGAGCCCAACACCCGGTTTCCCCAGAAATACTTAAGGACAAGGAATTGGAGCCCACAGGACACGAAATGAAATATGGACCAGACTTTTACCACGTCCTGCAAAACTCACTCAACCCTCTTCCACTGTGGGTGGGACTGTGGGCTAGTGCAGCCGCCCTGGACAGTGTGAAGACTCCTCAGGAAGTTACAAATAGAGCCGCCCTGCGACCAGCAGGTGAACAGCCTGTAGCTCACTCCGAAGATACAGATGCAGTGAGACTCGAGACAACTGCCCCCCAATTTCCACAGCAGCCGGGTCCACAGTAGCCACATTGTGTGAAGTATCTCGGTGCCCTCAGGCAGATGATGGATAAAGAGGATGGGAGATAGATGATGGTCATAGAGAGAGGAATGGTACCTAGCTATCAAAGAGAAGGAAATCTTGCCATTTGCAATGACATGGATAGAACTAGAGAAATCATGTTAAGTGAAACAAGTCAGCCGGAAAAGAGAATGACCGTGTGGTGTCATTCATAGGTGGAATTAAAGAAGCAAAGCAGATGAACATCTGTGAAGGAAGGAAATCAAATAACATGAAAACAGATGCAGGAAATACAGACACTTAATGATAGGAAACAAACTGAGGGTCGCTGGAGGGTAGGGGACAGGTGAGGGGATCACAGGGGACAGGCATGAAGGAGGGCACATGATGTCACGTGCACTGCTGTTATCTCCAACTGGTGAATCCCTGAATTCTTCCTCTGAAAGTATAATACACTATACATTACTTAATTAATTTAATTTAATTAAGTTAAAAAATAATTTGTATCAGAGCACATTTCCTTCTAGACTCTCAGTTTTGCTCATTCAGCTTATACCGAGACCACCCACCGTGGGTGTGGTTTGTCTAAATAGGCCCCATGCCTCGTCCATGGCCCAGCCCAGGGCTAGAACTCACGACCCCTTAGATCAGGACCGGAGGTGAGGTCAGGAGCCGGATGCTTAACCAACGGAGCCAGCCAGGGGCCCGAGAACCACACTGCTTTATCCTGTGTCTCTGTGACATCATTTGAAATAGGAAAGTGCTGCATCCCGGTCTCTCCTGCTTCTCCAATACTGATTTGCTGTCCGGGGTCATTTGTGGGGGCGGAGGGATGTTACAGGGTTTTTTTTTTCCTATTTATAGGATCTGCCACCATGATTTGACAGGAATGACATTGAAATAGAGGGTGGCTTCAGGAACTGCGGACATTTTCACAAGATGAGGCTCCCACCCACGAGCCCAGGACGGCCTCCCAGAGCCTGGTATGGCTCAGTGCACAAGTCTTGTGCTCCTTTGGCTCAGTCTCATTATTTATTCTCTGTGATGCTCCTGAGAAGGGAGTCACGTCCATCATTTCCGTCCTGAGTGCTCATTGTCAGGACACAGCAAGCCCAACAATAGAATAAAAACTGAGCACAGAAGAAAACTAGAGAATCCCTTCCTGTAGAAATAAAAGAACTAAAATCTAGTCAGGCCAATGTTAAAAATGCTATAACTGAGATGCAGTCCCAAGTGGAAGCCTTAAAAACAAGGAAGGTTCGGGACCACAGACACAGAAGTAGGGAAGTCAACCACTTATTAAAACAATAACATTCATGTCATAGGAGACTCAGAAGATGAAGGGAGAGAAAAGGTAGGCCTTGCTCAGACATTAGAAACGACAAATACCCACCGTTTGCTTCAACGTGGATGGAACTGGAAGGTATTATGCTGAGTGAAGTAACTCAATCGGAGAAGGACAAACATTGTATGTTCTCATTCACTTGGGGAATATAGATAATAGAGAAAGGGAATATAAGGTAAGGGAGAAGAAATGTGTGGGAAATATCAGAAAGGGAGACAGAACATAAAGACTCCTAACTCAGGGAAACGAACTAAGGGTGATGGAAGGGGAGGAGGGCGGACGGTGGTGGTGAATGTGTGATGGGCACTGAAGGGGGCACTTGATGGGATGAGCACTGGGTGTTTTTCTGTAGGTTGGCAAATTGAACACCAATAAAAAAATAAAATTATTATAAAAACAGAAAGAAGAAAGAAAGAAAGAAAGAAAGAAAGAAAGAAAGAAAGAAAGAAAGAAAGAAAGAAAGAAAGAAAGAAAGAAAGAAAGAAAGAAAGAGTGGCACCTGTGTGGCTCAGTTAGTTAAGCTTCTGCGTTAGGCTCAGATTATGATCATGATCCAGGTCCCAAGTCAGGCTCCCTGTTCAGCAGGGAACCTGCTTCTCCCTCTCCCTCTGCTCCTCTCGCTCATGTTTTTCTCTCCTCTCTCTCTCAAATAAATAAAAAACATCTTTGAAAAAGAAACAAACAAACCCACAAGGAAGAGAAATCTCCCATGCAGAAGAATTTTAAACAATTTGTGCAGACATTACACCGTCAAGTTCATGACATAGCTTCCCACTCTTAAGTGTGGAATACACATAGTAACTTCCTTCTACAAAATATAATATGAAAAAGTTAAAATAATATTGATAATATAATAGTAATAATAAAAATTAATAATAATAATAAAGAATCAGTTTACTACGGAGAAAGCTGACAAACACTACCTCAGCAAGATGATCAGATCGATACCAAGACTGATAAATCATGTTGATAGTATCTATCCTTTATATGATATAATGAAAATGGCAGTATATCTCTGTATATAATCCACAGAAAACAGTTCAATTATGAGATAAATGACAGACATGTCCCAACTGACGGAAAGCTTACAAAATACTCTACTTCTCAAAGTGTTCCAGTTCAACAACAACAAGGAAAGGCTGAAAGACTGTCACAATCCAGAGGAGCCTAAGGAAACAGGAGGACAAATGGAATGTGATATGAGGGATGGTAACTTAGCAAAAACTAAGGAAATCTGAATAAACTATGGTCTTTGGTTAATGCGACTATTTTAATATTGATTCATTAGCTAATATTTCTACCGTAGTAATATATCAATAATTGGAGAAAATGAGTACAAGTGCATGTGAATGCACTGTAATATCTTCTCAATTTCCCTATAAATCTTTGTTTTTTTCCTAATAAATAAGATTTATTTTGAAAATTGACTTAAATGAATCAGGCTCCAAGTGTGAAGACATTTTAAGAATAGTTGAATTAACTTTTGCCTTATTCTTAAAGAGTTCCTTTGATGGAAACAAAGTAAGAATTTCATATCAGAAGGAAAGAAAGACACTTATGAACACGTATAATGCCTCCTCAACCTGAAAAGCAGGAACGGATAATAAATAGCAAAAATCAGATAAAAATAATTCTAGTATAATAGACACCATATTGCAAGTGCATTTAAAATTAGCAATGCATAACATTTATTTCCTTGACATTTGTCTTCCAAAGAGTTCACAGTATTTCAGTGTCAGTTGAAACAGGGGAAGAATCTCAGGGAAGAATCCTTCACACAATAATTGGACCATTGGTAATAATGTCTCTCAGTTCTTTCCAAATCCATACAGATGCATTTCCTGATGAGTGACTGAACTGTGAAGAAAGAGATGAGAAACCCTCATCCCTCTGAACTACTTGTGTCAGAATATTTTAACCATAGTACTACGGATAGTAGTAAATTATCCTTATTAACAGGAAATACGTCTCAGATTGGAATCTGAGCAATCAGATGGGCAGAGAAAAAATGCTTTGACTCGCTCCTCATCTTTTAAAGACAAAGGAGAGGTTTTCTATGTACAAAGTCAGTTGTCAAGATAGCCTTAGGGAATAAGTCTGCAGCATCGAATCCCGAATCCCGCTGCACAGCTGGGATGCCCGCACTCCAGGTTTCCTGATTCCAAATCACTGGGCCTGTCCCCCAACAAGGGTGCCACGCTGAGATCATTTGCAATTGATCTCTTAGGAGCTCTGGGGAAGGG
Source organism: Canis lupus familiaris (assembly GCF_011100685.1). Lineage (NCBI taxonomy): Eukaryota > Metazoa > Chordata > Mammalia > Carnivora > Canidae > Canis > Canis lupus. The sequence continues at coordinate 85,446 of NW_023330699.1, read as the reverse complement.
GGAAGGAGCTAAGAGGCCTAGCTAGGAGAGGATGGGACAGGATGCATGGAGGCCTGAGAGAATTAAGGTCATTCCAATTAAAATTCAGCGTTAGCACATGCCCAGCCATCCCAGGCCCCTGTGAAGAAGAGCTGAAATTTACATTACTTCAGTTACAGGAAAAAAACAAAAGTTTACAGCTTAATGTCCTAGAAAGCCCCACAATAGAATCAAAACTGAGCCCAGGCCAAGGGCAGGAAGCCCCTATTAGAATGAGAACAGAGCTCAATGCCCTTGAAGGCCCCATATCAAAATGTAAACAGAACTTGAGGAATTGCTCCAGCCCTTCTGGAGGTCCCTGAGACCAGCCCTTAAAACTAAGGTAAAACTCTCCTCGGGGTCCAAGTCCCTGTTCCGCTGTGTTGGGTATACTTGGATACAAGCTTGAGCTTATAAATAAACCCTCATGTGTTTGCATCAGTGTCGGCTTCTCTGTGGTTTCTGGGATTCGCAATCTTGGTCACAACACCCCCGTGTTCCCTACCACCTTGGCTGAACCCCTATCCCCTCCCACTCTGGGTGACACTCAATCACCTCCCCACACACAACAGCTGGGCACAGGCCGTCACACAGGTCCCACGAGCACGGTGAGCACTCCCGCTGTCACTGGCCTCCCAGAGGAAGGAAGGAGGTTTCGGCAGGACACACTCCCGTGGTGACCACAGGGCTCCCTGTCCAGCACAGCAGCTCGTGACAGGTCGGGGTCTGTGTCCCCGACGCCTGCTCCTCCTTCCTGGTTTTCCCACAGGAAATGAAGGAGGAGGCCCTGGTCTCCTCCTAGGACATCACACAGGTAGACCTGGAGGTCAACAAGATGTTCGGCAGCCACATCATGTTTTATGACTGCTAAGGGCCGGGTGAGGCTGCTGGGCCAGGGGGCTTTGGGGCCCTGGGAGCTTCTGGATAGGGAAAATGGGGACTCTGAGGCCAGGGGGAGAAACAGCAGCCAACAACACACCCCTCCATGGTAGGGTGATTGGGATCTCTCCCGTGCCCACACCCCCGGGCCTCAGGGATGAGGAGGCTACTAGGATGGGGCCTCCAGGGGTTGCCATGGGAGCTGAACACCACTGGGGAGAGGGACGGCCCCTTGAGAAGCAGGGGACAGGGTGGGGGACATGGGGGGAAGGAACCGGACCTGGGGGCCAAGCGGCATGGCCGCGGCTGGAGCAGGACACACATCGATCCCATGTGGGTCGGACGGGTCAGAGTGACACCCACTCTCGGTGCTTTATATATTTCTAAATTCTATGCATTTAATTTGAGACAATTTGCAATTTGTAAACACACATAATATGATGACCCCCAGATAATGCCCCCAGTGCATCCAAGGCCCTGCAATGACCACACCGCGCCCCAGGGGCAGGTGTCACAATAAACCCCAGACTGGGGTCGCCTTTAATTGTAGATGTTTCCTTGTGCATCTTAGAGGAAGAGATACCCTGTGTCCGTAGGCCCCCCTCATTCCCCACTCCCACATCATCCCCCTACATCATCATCCCCAATGGCATCCCACCTACACTATCCCCCTCACACCCACACAGCCCCACACAATCCCCACCCACACTATACCACAACACCATCCCCCCAACACCAACCCCCACACTCCACCAGAATCATACTCCTGCCCCCACACCATTCACCCCCACACGATTTACCCCCAGCAAGGACCCGGTGCAGGTGCCCCCTGTGGAACATGCTCAGCCTCCCCTGCTTTCTTTGCATACCCTAATCCCATCAGAAGCCCAGGTATCCCATAGAGTACCCAGGGGTTGCAGGGAGGAGGAAAGACATGGAGCCCCTGACAGGGTGGGTGCAGATGAGTGGTGCAGAGGATGCACCATGCCCTGCCTCCACACACTGCCCCTCCTGGAGGGCGGCACACCCTGCACAGGACACCAGCCCCTAACCCAGAGGGACCTGGGCTGACCTGGCTGAGTTGATTTGAGCCCCCCCTAGGCCCAACACAAAGACTAATGGGATCCAGCCCCCCATGGCCCTGGCCAGCCCTGGATTCTGGCCCCGGGCTGAGTGAGCCCTCTCAAAGCTGGATGTGGCCTCTTTGGCCCTGGGTGTACCCCACAGAACCAGGTCGCTGACCTAGGGCACCCTTTGGATCCTGGGACACCCCAGGGTGGGGAGAGCAGGTGTAGGCCGGTGGGCCAAACCCGCACCCACACCATGAGGCAGGCTGCTCCAGGTGCTGGGGCCCCAGGGAGCCCGAGGCCGGGGTCCAGCTGCCCTGTGGGGACCCTGCACAGGAGCCCATGAGCTGCAGGTCCAGGTCAGCTCTGCTGTCCTCAGAACGGTCTCTCAGGCTGAAACCTCAAGACATGCGCCCCCACCCGGATTCCACACATGCTCCCAGGTGGGGGACTCCAGCACCCACACCCACAACCTGTGTCATTCTTGCCCTCCCCCCTAAAGGACAGAAAGGTCTCTCTCACCATGGGAAGGCACGCACCCTCGGCGCTGAGCCCGTTTGCTGTAGAAAGTCAATAAAGTGATGTGGTGCGAAAATGCACAGCCAGCCCATTTCTGTGTCTCCCAGAACACTGTGCACGGAGCTTGGAGAGACCCCCAGAGAGGAGGAGGGGGCACCAACCAGGCCCCATCAGCCCCTGAAAGGGGCGCCACCATGCACACCCAGCTGATGTCCCCATGTGACTTCCAGGGGTGGCCAGACGCCAGGGTCAGGACCTGACAGACTTTACTGGGACTCAGGCTGTGCCCCGCAGGCCAGGAGGGGCTGGGACAGAGTGACAGCCAGGAAGCCTCAGGTCACCAGGATCTGTGCAAAGCCACCTGGAGGTCTGTGCTCCCTCTGTCCAGGGGGCCTGGGCTGGCTGTGTTCCGGGGCCCTTCCTCCACCCATCATCCCTGTGACTGTGTGCCTGGGACATTGAGGGCCTCCCCAGGGTGGCCCCGATATCTGGCTCCCTACTGGAGAGGCATCTGGGAGAAGAGAATCAGCCGGCACATGGCGGGCCCCACTACCAGACATGAGAATGTGGCCGAGCTGGACCTTCCAGCTCTGCTGACCCTCCAGTGGAAAGTCACTGCACGAGCGAGCACCGGGTCGGCCAGGAGACCCCAGCTAGCCGCCCAGCTCCAGCAACAGAAATGATGTTGTGCCAACCATTTCGGCATTTGGGTGACCCAGCCAGAGGATCCGATAGATTCATGTGATAGCTGCATGTGATATACACACACACCCCAAAACCAACAAAAGTCAGAATCCCCCCATTGTTGTCAAAAAGCAGCTACATGATTCCATACATGACGCTGTGGTCCCCTATAGGATCCATGGAAGGCGGTATAAACCACGACTGCAGAGGTCCCGGAGGTATGGAGATGTGCCTGATGGGTTCCAACAAGGAGCACAGAGGGTCAGGAAGCATCCTACGGAGGGGGGGGGCCCTCCTAGGAAAGGATACCAGGTCCCTGTGAAGGCTATGGATGGTGAAATCTGTCCTCCTCCCTTTCAGCTTCTAGTTTTCCGCCTAAATGCCATTTTCCTCAATCATAATAGCAAAAATTTATTTTATGTTTTTAAATTTCTTTTTATTGGAGTCCAATTTGTATGAATTCTTTCTTCAGCAAGGGTGTCATTCAGGATAGAAGGAGAGTGACAGATTGTCCCAGACAGGCAAAATATAAAGGAGTTCAGGACCACTTAACCAGTCCAGTAAGGAATTTTAAGAGGGACTGTTCCAGTGGGCGAAAAAAAGAGACCAAAAGCAACAAAGACTAGAAAAGACAAGAGAACGTCACTGGAAACACCAACTCTACCGGTAACACAAAGGCAATAAGTTCATATCTTTCAATAATCACTGTGAATTCTGATAGACTAAATGATCCAATCAAAAGATATAGGGTATCAGAGTAGCTTAAAAAACAGGATCCGGGATACCTGGGTGGCTCAGGGGTTGAGCCTCTGCCTTTGACTCAGGGTGTGATCCTGGAGTCTGGGATCCAGTCCCATATTGGGCTCCTGGTGGGGAGCCTGATTCTCTCTCTGCCTAATTTTCTGCCTCTCTATCTCTCTCTCTCATAAATAAAATCATTATTAAAAAAAACAAGATCCATCTGTATGCTGCCTACAAGATGCTCACGTTAGACCTTTAGACACCGGGAAATTGAAAGTCAGGGGACGGAAAACCATCTATAAATGTAATGGATATCAAACGAAAGCTGGAGGACCCATACTTATATCAGACTAACTAGATTTGAAACAAAACCCTGGGGGACACCTGTTGGCTCAGTGGTTGAGCATCTGCCTTCGGCTCAGGGGGTGATCCTGGGATCCCAGGATCGAGTCCCACATCGGCCTCCCTTTGGGGAGCCTGCCTCTCCTTCTGCATATATTTCTGCCTCTGCTTCTCTGTGTATCTCTCATGAATAATAAATAAAATATTTACATTTCAAAAAAGAAAGAACAAATACTTTAAGAAGCGATGAAGAAGGGCATTATTTCATAATTAAAAAGACTCTCTATCAAGATCAAACAACTAAATATTTATGCTGCCAACATGGGAGTAACTAAATATACAAACCAATTAACAACAAACGTACAGAAACTCACTGATAATAATACAATGACAGGGGATTTTAACACCCACTTATGGCAATGAACCAATCATCTATGCAGAAAATCTACAGGGGAACAATAACCTTGACACTCTGGACCAAAGGGACTCAACAGATATACTCTGAACATTTCTTCTAAAGCAGAATACACATTCCTTTCAAGTGCACATGGGACATTCACCAGAACAGATCATATCATGGCCCACAAATCACCCCTCAACAGGTACAAGAGGTACAAGAAGACTGAAATCACACCATGTACATTTTTGGACCACGAGGCTATGAAACGCTAAGTCAAAAGTATGAAAAAATTTGGACAGACTAAAAATACATGGAGATTATGAACATCCTACTAGATAATGAATGCAGCAACCAGGAAATTAAATAGGAAATTTAAAACAAATGAAAATGAAAACATGTTTCTTCAAACCTCTAGGATGTAGCAAAGGCAGTCCTATGAGGGAAGTATACAACAATACAGGCCTACCTCAAAAACAAGATGTCTCCCATACACAACCTAACCCTACACCTAAAGAGGCTGGAAAAGGAATAGCAAACAAAGCCTAAAGCCTGCAGAAGAAGGGAAAAAATAAAGATGAGAGCAGAAATAAACAATACAGAAAAAACAAAACAGTAGAAGGGAATAACGAAACTAAGAGCTGGTTCTTCAAAATAATTAATAAAATGGATCAAGCCCTAGCCAGGCTTATCAACGAGAAAAGAGAAAACCTAAATAAATAAAATCACAAATGAGAGAAGAGAGATCACAATCAACACCAGAAAAATAAGACAATTATAAGGGAATACTATGAAAGATTATACGCTAACATACTGGGAGACCAGGAGGAAATGGACAAATCCCTAGAAATGTGCAAACGAGCAAAACTGAAATAGGAAGAAATAGAAAATGTGAACAGACCCATAAGTAGCAAAGGAATTGAATCAGCAAGGCACCTGGGTGCCTCAGTGGTTGAGCATCTGCTTTGGCTCAGGTCATGAACCCGGGGTCCTGAGGGATCAAGTCCCACATCAGGCTCCCCGCATGGAGCCTCATTTAACCTCTGCCTATACTTCTGCCTCTGTGTGTCTCTCATGAATACATAAATAAAAACTTAAAAAAAGAAAAAAGATAAAAAGATGTGAAAGGACCCAAATAAAATCACAAATGAGAAAAGAGAAATAACAACCAACACTAGAGAAATACAAACGACTATAAGAGAACATTATGAAAAATTATATGCCAGCAACCAAGAACCTGGAAGAAATAGATCAATTCCTGGAAATATATAACATAGCAAAAATGATGAAGAAATAAGAAACTTGAACAGACAGATAACCAGCAACAAAATTGAATCAGCAATCAAGGATCTCCCAACAGGAGACGCTTAGATCAATAGAACAGAATGGAAATCCGAAACAAGATACAAACCTGTAACTCTATGATCCATTAATCGACAACAAGGCAGGAAGGAATATCCAATGGCACAAAGACAGTCTCTTCAACAAACCCTAACCCTGACCCCAGGATAAGAACAAATGGTGTTGGGAAAACCAGGAAGCCACATGCAGAAGAATGAAACGGGACCACTTTCTTACACCATATATATAAAAAATGAATTCAAAATGGATGAAAGACTAAATGTGAGACCTGAAACCAATCAAAGAAGAAAAGATAGGCAGCAACGTCTTTGACATTGGCCATTGGATCTTCTTTCTAGATATGCCTCTGAGTTGAGGGAAACAAAAGCAAAAATACTATTGGGACTTCATCAAATTGAAAAAGCTTCCACAAAGTGAAGGAAACAACCAAACCTAAAAGGCAACATACAAAATGAGAGGAGATATTTGTAAACAACACATCCAATAAAGATTTAGTATCCAAAATACATAAAGCAAATATAAATCTCAGCATCCTAAACACAAATTATCCAACTGCAGATGGGCAGAAGACATGAATGGACTTTGTGTCTGTCAAGACATCCAGATGGCCACCAGACACACGGACAGACACTCAGCATCACCCATCAGCAGGGAAATGCAAACCAAAACCACAATGAGATGTCACCTGACAGCCATCATAATGGCTAAAATTAACAACACAAGAAACAACAGGTGTTGGTGAGGCTATGGATAAGAGGGAGCCCCCTTACACTCCTGCTGGGCATGCGAAAATGTGCAGCCACTGTGGAAAACAGTGTGGAGGGTCCTCAAAAATTTAAAAATAGGGGATTCCTTGTGGCGCAGTGGTTTGGTGCCTGCCTTTGGCCCAGGGCGTGATCTTGGAAAACCGGGATCGAATCCCACATTGGGATCCCGGTACATTGGGCCTGCTTCTCCCTCTGCCTGTGTCTCAGCCTCTCTGTGTGACTATCATAAAAATAATTTGAAAAAAGAAGTTAAAAATAGAGCTACCCTCTGATTCAAAAATTAAACAGCTAGGTATTTACCCTGAGGATACAAAAGTAGTTTAGTAGATTCAAAGAGGGACACGCAGCCCAGTGTTGGTAGCAGCGTTATCAACAACAGCCAATCTGTGGATACAGCCCAAATGTCCATCGACAGATGAATGGGCAGAGACGATGTGGTAAATATACACACTGCGACATCACTGGGTCATCAGAAGGGATGAAATGAAGCCATTTACAATGACGTGGGAGAATTGTAAAGACTTATGCTAAATGAACTCAGTCAGTCAGAGAAAGACAGATACCACATACCATACAATTGCATTCACATGTGAATTTTAAGAAACCAAACAAACTGGCAAAGGGGCGGAGGGGGGGGATGAGAGAAGCAAACCAAGATACACACTCTTAACCACAGAGAATAAACTAATCAATACCAGAGGAAGGTGGGCGGGAAGGGGAATCAGGGGTTTGGGATAGTGGAAGTCACCTCTGACCACTACCAGGCGTTATATCCAAGGGTTGAATCACTATGTGGTAAACCTGAAACTATATCATACTGTGTTTACAAACAGGAATTCAAGTAAAACTTTAAAATAATAATTGCTAGTATTGATGAAACATGAGCGCACTAGAGATAAAATCAGAAAGGCAACTGAAAATCCAAATAAAGAGCATTTAGAGCCACAAAACCCCTCCTTAGCTCAGCTCAGGAGAAGACTACCATGCCTATTCTCACCCAAGCAGAAGCCTGGATTTTGATTCTCTGGGGAGGCCACAGACTTGGTGGAGTCAGGCTACCTTTAACCCAAACATAAATAGAGTTCATAAAACTAAACTGCCCAAGATATTAGGAGTCCCAGGGCAGGCACATGCCAAGACCCATACTCTACCCATACACAGACATAAGCCTAACCCTACACTTCAGCCTAATGTTAACCTAAACCTTAAACAAGACCTATCACTAATCGAAAACCAAACACAAACCCAAGACCAAAACACATGCACCAAACCTTCCTGTCAAGCCTCACCCTAAATCCTAAACCTATTCTAAACCCTTAACCCCGACCCCTACCTTAAATCTAACCCTAACTCTAACCTCTAAACCTAAACTTAACTTAATGTACTCAAATCCTATTCCTAACCTTAATCTGTACCCTAACCCTAACCCTCTAATACTAATCCTATCTCATACCACAAACTGTACCCTAACCCGTACCCTAAAACCAACCCCTAACCCAATCCTTAACCCTATATCTTACCCTTTTCCAAAACCGTACACTGACCCTGACCTGACCCAAACCCCAAACCAAACACTAACACTACCCCTAGCCCTAACCCCTATCCTAATCCTAATCCCCACCCTAACCCTAAACCTAGCCCTAACTTTAACTCTAACCCTTAAGTCTAACCCCTAACCCTAACTCACACCCTAATCCCTAACCCTAACTGCAAACCTAAGCCCAACCCTAACTCTAACCATAACCCTAACCCCAACTCCGAACCTCCTGCCCTAATCCCTAAAGCCTAAACCCTAACCCTAACTCTAAATCCTGCCCCTACCCCTAACCCACATCCTAACTCCTAACCACTGACCCTTACTCTTATCCCTCACTCTAACCTCTAATCCATAACCATAAGCATAATCACTAACACCTAACATCTAACCTAAGGCTAACCACCAACTGCCTCCACTCCCCTGACCCTACCATTCATTCTACCCATTCACTTACCCTGTGGTTCTGAGAAGTCCCTTCTGATATGGACGTGGTCCCCAACGGCACCTCCAGAGTCCTCCAGGGGGTCCTGAGGAAGCCGGGCTCTGTGAGTGCGGACATGGCCCCACGGGTCCTGAGTCATAGTCAGCGGGTCCTGAGGACGCCGGGTCTCCTGTCACTGTGGAGTATGCTTCACATCCTCTGGAAGCCTCACAGCAGGTCCTCAGGAGGCCGGGGGCTCCTGTCAGCCTGGACATGACCCCACGCCCCCCAGAAAACTCACCATGGGTCCTGAGGAGGCTGTGGGCTCCTGTCAGCATAGACCCAGCCCCATATATCCCAAAGCCGAAGTGCAGATCCTGAGGAGGACGGGTGTCCTGTCAGTGTTGATGTGGCCCCACATTTTCCTCAAGCCTCACCATAAGACCTGAGGAGACTGGGGGCTCCTGTCAGCATGGACCTGGCCCCAAATCTTCCCAAACCTTCACAGTGTGTCCTGAGGAGGCTGGAGATTCCTGTCAGTGTGCATGAGGCACCCACATCTTTCTTAAGCCTCACCAGAGGCCTTGACAAGGCTGGGGTCTTCTGTCCGCATGAACGCGTCCCCATAATTCCCGAAGACTACACCAGGGGTCCTGAGGAAGTCAGCGTCCTGTTGTGTGGATGTGACCACACGTACACCCAAATTGTCACCGAGGGTTCTGAGGAGGCCGCGGCTCCTGTCACCCTGAATGCGGCCCCCAGCTTCCAGAAGCCTCAACTTATATCCTGATGGGCCTGGGAGTTCCTACCAGAGTGGACGCGGTGCCACATTTTCCTGAAGCCTCCCCACGGGTCCTGAGGTGGCCCAGGGGCTCCTGTCAGCGTGGACGCGGTGCCACATCTTCCTGATGCCTCCCCGCAGATCCTGAGGTGGCCTAGGGGCTCCTGTCAGCGTGGATGTGGGCCCACAATATTCTGAATCATCCCCGTGGGTCCTGAGGCAGCCCAGGGTCTCCTATCAGGGTGTATGCGGGCCCACATCTTCCTGAAGCCTCACCGCATGTCCTGAGGAGACTGGGGCTCCTGTCAGCGTGAACGCAGCCCAATGTCCCCCTTTAGACTCCCTGCGCATCCTGAGGAGGCTGTGGCTCATCAGGGTGGACGCGTCCCCATGTCCTCCTCAGGCCTTCCCAGCACAGGCTGGCTCCTGTTAGTGCAGGCAGAGGAGGCCTACTGCACATGCAGGCCCCCTGGGTGGGGTCTGGGCTCCGGCGCCCCCTTCGGGCCACTAGGCGCTGCAGGAGGCTGTGCAGGAGGCAGCTTGCTGGTGCAGGGCGCAGCACCTGCCTCCTTCCAGGCTCCAGCTGTGGCCTGTTAGCATCGGAAACGTCTCACTGAAACGGAGCCCAACACCCTGCTTCCCCAGAAATACTTAAGGACAAGGAATTGGAGCCCACAGACCACAAAATGAAATGTGGACCAGACTTTTACCATGTCCTGCAAAACTCATTCAACCCTCTTCCACTGTGGGCGGGACCACGGGCTGGTGCAGCCGCCATGGAAACACTGTGGAGGCTCCTCAGGAAGTTACAAATAGAGCCGCCCTGCGACCAGCAGGTGCAGGGCCTGGAGCTGACTCCAAAGATATAGATGCAGTGAGACTCGGGACACCAGCACCCAAATGTCCACAACGGCCAGATCCACAGTAGCCACACTGTGGGAGGAGTCTCGGTGCCCTCAGGCAGTTGATGGATAAAGAGGATGGGAGATAGATGATGGTCATAGAGAGAGGAATGGTACTCAGCTATCAAAGAGAAGGAAATATTGCCATTTGCAATGACGTGGATAGAACTAGAGAAATCATGTTAAGTGAAATAAGTCAGTCGGGAATGAGAATGACCGTGTGGTGTCATTCATAGGTGGAATTAAAGAAGCAAAGCAGATGAACATCTGTGAAGGGAAGGAAAAACAAATAAGATGAAAACAGATGCAGGAAATACCAACTCTTAATTATAGGGAACAAACTGAGGGTCGCTGGAGGGTAGGGGATGGGCGAGGGGATAACAGGGAACTGGCATGTAGAAGGGCACGTGATGTCACATGCACTGCTGTTATCTCCAACTGGTGAATCCCTGAATTCTTCCTCTGAAAGTATAATACACTATACGTTAATTATTGGGTTTAAATTAAATTAAGTTAAAAAAACAGCGGTATCAGAGCACAATTCCTTCTGGACTCTCTGTTCTGCTCCTTCAGCTTATGCCGGGACCACCCCCCGTGGGTCTGGTTTGTTTAAGTAGGCTCCACACCTCGTCCATGGCCCAGCCCAGGGCTAGAACTCACGACCCCGAGATCAGGACGGGAGGTGAGGTCAGGTGTCGAATGCTTAACCAACAGAGCCAGCCAGGGGTCCCAGAACAACACTGCTATATCCTGTGTCTCTGTGACATCGTTTGAAATAGGAAAGTGCTGTGTCCCACTCTGTCCTGCTTCTCCAATACTGATTTGCTGTCCAGGGTCATTTGTGGGGGCGGATAGATGTTATGGGTTTTTTTTTTCCTATTTCTAAGACCTGCCACCATGATTTTGATACGAATGACATTGAAACTGAGGGTCGCTTCAGGAACTGCGGACATTTTCACAAGATGAGGCTCCCACCCCACGAGCCCAGGACGGCCTCCCAGTGACTGGTATGGCTCACTGCACAAGTCTTGTGCTCCTTTGGTTCAGTCTCATTATTTATTCTCTGTGATGCTCCTGAGAAGGGAGTCACGTCCTTCATTTCCTTCCCGAGTGCTCATTGTCGGGACACAGCAAGGCTACTCTGCTCTGTAGGGTCAGTTTGTGTCCCGTGACTTTACTGAACTCACTCCTTAGTTCTAACAGGTTTTGGTGGAGGCTCTCAGGTTTCCTGTTTGTAGTACCACGTCTTCAGCATATAGGGACAGTGTGAGTTCCCCTTCCAGTTGTGGAACCTTTACTGTTTACATCTTAATGTCCTAGAAAGCCCCACAATAGAATCAAAACTGAGTTCAGGACAAGGGCAGGAAGCCCCTATTAGAATGAGAACAGAGCTCAATGCCCTAGAAGGCCCCATATCAAAATGTAAACAGAACTTGAGGAATTGCTCCAGCCCTCCTGGAGGTCCCTGAGACGAGCCCTTAAAACTAAGCTAAAACCCACGTCGGGGTCCAAGTCCCTGCTCCGCTATGTCGGGTGTACTTGGACACAAGCTCGAGCTTGTAAATAAACCCTCGTGTGCTTGCATTGGTGTCGGCTTCTCGGTGGTTTCTCGGATTCGCAATCTTGGGCACAACAGTCTGAGATAAAAAAACAAAACCAAAAGAAGCTCGGACGCAGGCAGAGTAAAAGCAGGGTTCTGAGAGAAGCAGCAGAGACCCGGGGGGTTGGCGGCTCTTCTGTCGAGGCCCCTGCAGATGGGGGGATGGGATGCTCAGCCCCAGCGCCAGAGGACCCAGCGTCCCCACCCAAATCCCGCCCATCAGCAGGGAGACTCAGGGAGCAGCACAGCGCCGCCCACTGGAGGCCAGAGGCGCTGACGCCCACCCTGCCTCTGACCCCGCAGGTGCATCTACCACGCAGATGTGCACCTGAGAATCAGCACCAAGACCCATCCCGAGACCATGCACAGACCATTCGCTGCCACCAAGCTGTCGGACCCCAGAGGCTGCAGAGGTTCAGCTCTGCCTGGAAAGTTGGGTCTGGCTTCCTTTGTACTTTGTGCTTTATTTTCATGTATTTTCTTTGATTCTATTTTATAAATTGCCTTATTTTAATTTTTATGTATGTACCTTATATATTTCTTATATTTACTTTCATGGTACTTTAATTGTTTTTCTTACTTTGGGATTTAGAATCTTTAACAAGCAGGCCAATATAATCTGGTGGGTTTTTTTTTGGGGGGGGGCAGTTGCTATAGTTTTTCTTGTTTTTTCTTTTTCTTCCTTCTTTCTTTTCTGGAAAAAATAATGAGATGGAGAAATTCACCTCCATAAAATAACATGAGGTTGTACTCACAGCCAGGAAGTTCATCAATACCCATATATGATGTCTAACTACAGTTTAAAACAATGATTATAAAGATAGCAGCTGGGCTGGAAAAAGAGCACAGAACAAAACTAGAGAATCCCTTACTGTAGAAATAAAAGAACTAAAATCGAGTCAGGCCAATGTTAAAAATGCTATAACTGAGATGCAGTCCCAAGTGGAAGCCTTCAAGACAAGAAAGGTTATGGACCACAGAGACAGATGTAGGGATGTCAGCCACTTATAAATCAATAACATTCATATCATAGGAGACTCAAAAGATGAAGAGAGAGAAAAGGTGGGCCTTGCTCAGACATTAGAAACGACAAATACTCACCATTTGCTTCAAAGTGGATGGAACTGGAAGGTATTATGCTGAGTGAAGTAAGTCAATCGGAGAAGAACAAACATTGCATGTTCTCATTCACTTGGGGAATATAAATAAGAGTGAAAGGGAATATAAGGGAACGGAGAAGAAATGTGTGGGAAATATCAGAAATAGAGACAGAACATAAAGACTCCTAACTCTGGGAAATGAACTAGGGGTGTTGGAAGGGGAGGAGGGCGGGGGTGGGGTGAATCCATGACGGGTACTGACGGGCTGAGCACTGGGTGTTATTCTGTATGTGGGCAAATTGAACACCAATAAAAAGTAAATTTATTATTAAAAAAAAAAGAAAGAAAAAGTGGCATCTGTGTGGCTCAGTCAGTTAAGCTTCTGCCTTAGGCTCAGATCATGATCCAGGTCCCAAGGCAGGCTCCCTGTTCAGCAGTGAACCTGATTCTCCCTCTCCATCTGCCTCTCTCGCTCATGGTTTATCTCTCCTCTCTCTTTCAAATAAATAAATGACATCTTTTAAAAGAAACAAACAAACTCAGAAGGAAGAGAAATCTCCCATGTAGAAGATTTTCAAAGAAGTTGTGCAGACATTCCACCCTCAAGTTGATTAGCATAGCCTCCCAATCTTATGTATGGAATACACATAGTAACTTCCTTCTACAAAATATAATATGAAAATATTTATATAAAAATAATATAATAATACTAATAATACTAATAGGAATCACTTTACTACGGAGAAAGCTGACAATCACTACCTCAGCAAGATGATCAGATCGATACCAAGACTGATAAATCATGTTGATAATATCTATCCTTTATATGATATACTAAAAATGGCATTATATATCTGTATATAATCCACAAAAAGATTTCAATCATGAGATAAACAACAGACATTTCCCAACTGAGGTAAATTTTACAAAATACTCTACTTCTCAAAGTGTTCCAGTTCAACGACAACAAGGAAAGGCTGAAAGACTTCACAATCCAGAGGAGCCTAAGAAAACATGAGTACAAATGGAATGTGATATGAGGGATGGTAACTTAGCAAAAACTAAGGAAATCTGAATAAAGTATGGTCTTTGGTTAATGCGAATATTTTAATATTGATTCAAGGATAATATTTGTACCTTCCTAATATACCACCACCATCATATCCCTACCCCACAACATCCACCCCCACACCATCAGCCCCCAGCAAGGACCCAGTGCAGTTGCCCCCTGTGGGACATGCTCAGCCTCCCCGGGGTTCTCTGGATACCCTGCTCCCATCAGAAGCCCGATTGTCCCATAGAGAACCCAGAGATTGCAGGGAGGAGAGAAGGCAGCGATCCCTGAAAGGCTGGGTGTAGGTGAGTGGTGCAGAGGACACATTGGGCCCTGTCTCCGCCCACTGTCCCTCCTGGAGGGCGGCACACCCTGCATAGGACACCAGGCCCTAACCCAGAGTGACCTGGGCTGACCTGGCTCTGCACTCTGTGGGGGCTAGGTTGATTTGAGCTCCTCCCAGGCCCAACACAAAGACTAATGGGATCCAGGCCCCCAAGGTCCTGGCCAGCCCTGGATTCTGGCCCCAGGCTGAGCGAGCCCTCTCACAGCTGGATGTGGCCTCCTGGGCCCTGGGCATGCCCCACAGATCCAGGTTGCTAACCTAGGGCAGGCCTGGGGATCCCGGGACACCCCAGGGTGGGGAGAGGATGGATAGGCCAGTTGGCCCCACCCGACCCCACACCAGGAGGCTGGCTCTTCCAGGTATTGGGGCCCCAGAGGGCCCAAGGCAGGGGTTCAGCTGCCCTGCGGGGGCCCAGTGCAGGAGCCCATAAGTTGCAGGTCCAGGTCATCTCTGCTGTCTTTAGAACAGTCACTCAGCCTGAAATCTCAGGACACACGCCCCCACCCGGAGTCCACACATGCTCCCACGATGTGGACTCTAGTACCCGCCCCCCCCACCGTGTGATTCTTGCCCTCCCCTAAAGGACAGAAAGGTCTCCCTCCCCAGGGGAAGGAGCGTATTAGGCTCTGAGCCCCTTTGCTGTAGAAAGTCAATAAAGTGTTGTGTGAAAATGCACAGCCAGCCCGTTTCTGTGTCTCCCAGAACTCTATGCATGGAGTGTGGAGAGACACCCAGAGAGGAGGATGGGGCACCATCCAGGCCCCAAACAGCCCCTGCGGGGGCGCCGCCAGGTACACAGAGCTGACATCCACCCGTGCCTTCCAGGGGCAGCCAGACGCCAGGGTCAGGACCCCACAGACTTTACTTGGACTCAGGCTGTGTCCCCTGGGCCAGGAGGGGCTGGGACAGAGTGACAGCCAGGGAGCTTCAGGTCACCAGGGTCTGTGCACAGCGACCTGGGAGGTCTGTACTCCCTCTGTCCTGAGGGCCCAGGATGGCCGAGTTCCGGGGCACTTCCTCCCCTCCCCGCATCCCCGTGCCTGTGTGCCTGGGGCACAGAGGGCCTGCGGGGCGTTCAGCGTGGCCCTGGAAGAGATGTCAGGACCCACGCCCTGGTGTTGTGCTCAAGATTGTAAATCAGGGACACCACCAAGGAGCCCACACCGATGGAAACTCCCGACGGTTTCTTTACAAGCTGGAGCTTGGGTGTAATTGCACCCAACACAGCGGAGCAGGGACGTGGATCCTGAGACTAAGAGGCATAGCAGCTTTATAGAGGCCAGTGGCCCATGGGATATGCAGAAAGTTGCACAGTCATGCCGGTCCACACGCAGGTGGCCAACTGAATTACACCTTACCCTATAGTATCCACTTGAGCTGGCCTATAACTTTGGTCAGAATCGTCGCACAGCTTTGGGGGGCACAAAACAGGGTTACATTGTTATGAGCCGATTTCCGAATAGGGTGTGCCCAGCGGCCTGACTAGGGTGGGGCAGTGCCTTAAGCAATAAGCAGCTCCTGTGGAGGTCATAGGGGAGGTGGCGGGTGTAGCACAAAATGGAATCAGTCCTGCTCTGCTTGTCCAGGGGTAGGGGATTTTTGTTAACTTTCCTGGGTCCCACACTTACAGCTCACGAACCTGGGTCACCCTCACCAGGTGGACTCAGCCTGCACACCTTGTGGTTCTGGATCTCTCATACCAGTGTGTGGAGGGCACCGTCCTCGCCCTAGTGAGTAGGGGCTGGGTGAGCATGGGACTCGCCAGAAGGCCAGGCAGCACAGGGGACCGAGAACCCCAGCCCTGACCCCTACTCGAATCCCACACACAGGCAGCAACAGGGTTCCCCATCATGGGTAGCCAGCTCCTCAGGATCTCCCCCCAGGGTGGTGCTGAGGTCTGACTCACTGCTGGAGAGGCATCTGGGAGAAGAGAAACAGCTGGCGCTCAGCGGGACCCCCTGCCGGACATGGGAATTTGGCCGAGACGGAACTTCCAGCTCAGCTGACCCTCCAGCAGAAAGTCACTGCAGGAGCGAGCCCCGAGTCAGCAAGGAGAGCCCAGCTATCTGCCCAGCACCAGCACCAGAAATGATGTTGTGCCAACCATTTCGGCATTTGGGTGACCCAGCCAGAGGATCAGATAGCTGCACATGATATCTGCATGTGATAGACACACACACAACCCAAAACCAACAAAAGTCGGAATCCCCCCAATGTTGTCAAACAGCAGCCGGATGGTTACATATACCACGCTGTGGTCCCCAATAGGATACATGGTAGACGTTATAAACCATGACTGCAGAGGTACTGGAGGCACGGAGATGTGCCTGCTGGGTTTCAAAAAGGAGCACAGAGAGGCAGGAATCATCCTACAGAGGGGGTGCCCCTCCTAGGAAAGGACACCATATCCCTGTGAAGGCTACAGATGGTGAAATCTGTCCTCCTCTCTTTCAGCTTCTGGTTTTCCTCCTCTTTTGTTCTTCCTAATTCTAGTTTAGCCTCCACCCTGCATCCAAGACAATGACCAAAGAGGCTTCATTATGACATCGCGTCCTAAAAGGAGGCTGAGCTCTGGCTACCGGGTTCAGAAATGGTCATTGCCTAGGTGTATGCTGATCCCCTGAACTTGTGGCTTTGTGGCTCTTCTCTCCCTACAGAATGAGGGGAACCACAGGTCTTACAATGAAAGACGCCCACTTCCCATCGGGCGGGACTATCCCTTGTGGAGGACGTCATCTGGGCCAAGTAGTACAAGCGGGGTGATCAAGAATAGTTCGCAGGTGAGACATAAGCAAACACTTACCTTTGATGTCATGATTTATTTGTTCATCCATTTATTATTTGTTAAATAATTTCGTTTCATGTCCTCTCTATACCCAACATGGAGTTCAAACTCACAACCCTGAGATCAAGATCCCCCAACCAGGCCAGCCAGGCACCCCAGTGCCATGTTTCATAACTCTTTGCTTCCTTGCCTATCTCTGCATTGAACTGGAACATTGAGTCCTTGACGGGAAGCTTTAGTTACCTCCGAATCCTAGAACGTTCTCACTGTATCCCAATCCTAGATTGACATTTACCATTGAATAGCACTTTAAATAAATAGTAAAATAACTACTGCAGTAAAGGAAATTATCAACTTTCACGTGTGTGGGCCCTGCTCCCTGGGCTCCCAGGGAAGCTATGGTTTCTTTCACATTGATCAGGTCCAAATGACTCCACCACACCTCAAAGCGTGGGCTCAGTTTCTGCCCTGACACATGCAAGACCCCTGCTTCAATTAACATGTATCAATCAATCAAAGAGAGCCTGACTGGCTTGGTGTGGTTCGTAAGAACATGGGACTCTTGTTCTTGGGGTAACAAGTTCTAGCCCCATGTTGGCTGTAGAGATTACAGAAAAATAAAATCTTAAAAAAAATCAATCAGTTGATCTTGGGGAGACACAGCCCCGGATCCCACAAGGGCAGAGAGCCAACTGACGGGTCTAAGCACAATATTATAAGCAGCAGTGCACAAAATCTGAACTTTCAGAAGTCTCCTAGAGTGGGGACACACCAGCCTTAAGGTGTTCAGGTGGAGAAGTGGGGGGGCAATCCCTGGAGCGACAGGGTGGGCTCAGGATCCCAGGGGGTCCCAAGGACAGTGGCGCCAACTGTTCCCAGGCATAGGAGCAGGAACCTGGCTGAGAGCAGCAGGACTCGGGCCAGCTGTCTGCCCTGTGTGGCCATAAGCTGCAAACCCCTGTGCAGTCACGGGGCCCAGTTCCTGGGACAGGCCAGCAAAGACCAGGAGTCGAGGAAATACTATAGGGTGGTATAGGTGTAGTAATTCAATCGGCTGGCCACCTGCGTGTGGACCGACATGACTGTGCAACTTTCTGCATATCCCATGGGCCACTGGCCTCTATAAAGCTGCTATGCCTCTTAGTCTCAGGATCCACGTCCCTGCTCCGCTGTGTTGGGTGCAATTACACCCAAGCTCCAGCTTGTAAAGAAACCCTCGGGAGTTTCCATCGGTGTGGGCTCCTTGGTGGTTTCCCTGATTTACAATCTTGGGCACAACACCAGGGCGTGGTGTCCTGACATCCCTTCCAGGGGCACGCTGAACGCCCCGCAGGCCCTCTGTGCCCCAGCCACACAGGCATGGGGATGCGGGGAGGGTAATAAGTGCCCCAGAACTCGGCCATCCTCGGCCCTCAGGACAGAGGGAGCACAGACCTCCCAGGTCGCTGTGCACAGACCCTGGTGACCTGAAGCTCCCTGGCTGTCACTCTGTCCCATCCCCTCCTGGCCCGGGGGACACAGCCTGAGATCAAGTAAAGTCTGTGGGGTCCTGACCCTGGCGTCTGGCTGCCCCTGGAAGGCACGTGGGGATGTCAGCTCTGTGTACCTGGTGGCGCCCCTGCAGGGGCTGTTTGGGGCCTGGATGGTGCCCCATCCTCCTCTCTGGGTGTCTCTCCACACTCCATGCATAGAGTTCTGGGAGACACAGAAACGGGCTGGCTGTGCATTTTCGCACAACACTTTATTGACTTTCTACAGCAAAGGGGCTCAGAGCCTAATATGCGCCTTCCCCTGGGGAGGGAGACCTTTCTGTCCTTTAGGGGAGGGCAATAATCACACGGTGTGGAGGGGCGGGTGCTAGAGTCCACATCGTGGGAGCATGTGTGGACTCCGGGTGGGGGCGTGTGTCCTGATATTTCAGCCTGAGTGACTGTTCTGAGGACAGCAGAGATGACCTGGACCTGCAGCTTATGGGCTCCTGCACTGGGCCCCCGCAGGGCAGCTGGACCCCTGCCTTGGGCCCTCTGGGGCCCCAATACCTGGAAGAGCCTGCCTCCTGGTGTGGGGTCGGGTGGGGCCAACTGGCCTATCCATCCTCTCCCCACCCTGGGGTGTCCCGGGAACTCACCTCACAGTTGGGAAATGTCTGTTGTTTATCTCATGATTGAACTCTTTTTGTGGATTATATACAGATATATAATGCCATTTTTAGTATATCATATAAAGGATAGATATTATCAACATGATTTATCAGTCTTGGTATCGATCTGATCATCTTGCTGAGGTAGTGTTTGTCAGCTTTCTCCGTAGTAAAGTGATTCCTATTATTATTAGTATTATTATTATATTATCATTTTTATATAAATATTTTCATATTATATTTTGTAGAAGGAAGTTACTATGTGTATTCCATACATAAGATTGGGAGGCTATGCTAATCAACTTGAGGGTGGAATGTCTGCACAACTTCTTTGAAATTCTTCTACATGGGAGATTTCTCTTCCTTCTGAGTTTGTTTCTTTTAAAAGATATCATTTATTTATTTGAAAGAGAGAGGAGAGATAAACCATGAGCGGGAGAGGCAGATGGAGAGGGAGAATCAGGTTCCCTGCTGAACAGGGAGCCTGCCTTGGGACCTGGATCATGATCTGAGCCTAAGGCAGAAGCTTAACAGACTGAGCCACACAGATGCCACTTTTTCTTTCTTTTTTTTTTTTAATAATAAATTTACTTTTTATTGGTGTTCAATTTGCCCACATACAGAATAACACCCAGTGCTCAGCCTGTCAGTACCCGTCGTGGATTCACCCCACCCCCGCCCTCCTCCCCTTCCATCACCCCTAGTTCATTTCCCTGAGTTAGGAGTCTTTATGTTCTGTCTCTATTTCTGATATTTCCCACACATTTCTTCTCTGTTCCCTTATATTCCCTTTCACTCTTATTTATATTCCCCAAGTGAATGAGAACATGCAATGTTTGTTCTTCTCCGATTGACTTACTTCACTCAGCATAATACCTTCCAGTTCCATCCACTTTGAAGCAAATGGTGAGTATTTGTCGTTTCTAATGTCTGAGCAAGGCCCACCTTTTCTCTCTCTTCATCTTCTGAGTCTCCTATGATATGAATGTTATTGATTTATAAGTGGCTGACATCCCTACGTCTGTCTCTGTGGTCCATAACCTTTCTTGTTTTGAAGGCTTCCACTTGGGACTGCATCTCAGTTATAGCATTTTTAACATTGGCCTGACTAGATTTTACTTCTTTTATTTCTACAGTAAGGGATTCTCTAGTTTTCTTCTGTGCTCTTTTTCCAGCCCAGCTGCTATCTTTATAATCATTGTTTTAAACTGTAGTTAGACATCATATATGTGTATTGATGAACTTCCTGGCTGTGAGTAGAACCTCATGTTATTTTATTGAGGTGAATTTCTCCATCTCATTATTTTTTCCAGAAAAGAAAGAAGGAAGAAAAAGAAAAAACAAGAAAAACAAGAGCAACTGCCCCCCCCCCAAAAAAAACCCCACCAGATTATTTTGGCCTGTTTGTTAAAGATTATAAATCCCAAAGTAAGAAAAACAATTAAAGTACCATGAAAGTAAATATAAGAAATATATAAGGTACATACATAAAAATTAAAATAAGGCAATTTATAAAATAGAATCAAAGAAAATACATGAAAATAAAGCACAAAGTACAAAGGAAGCTAGACCCTACTTTCCAGGCAGAGCTGAAGCTCTGCAGCCTCTGTGGTCCAACAACTTGGTGGCAGCGAATGGTCTGTGCAGGGTCTCGGGATGGGTCTTGGTGCTGATTCTCAGGTGCACATCTGTGTGGTAGATGCAACTGCGGGGTCAGAGGCAGGGTGGGCGTCAGCACCTCTGGCCTCCAGTGGGCGGCGCTGTGCTGCTCCCTGAGTCTCCCTGCTGATGGGCGGGATGCGGGTGGGGACGCTGGGTCCTCTGGCGCTGGGGCTGAGCATCCCACCCCCCCCATCTGCAGGGGCCTCGACAGAAGAGCCGCCAACCCCCCGGGTCTCTGCTGCTTCTCTCAGAACCCTGCTTTTACTCTGCCTGCGTCCGAGCTTCTTTTGGTTTTGTTTTTTTATCTCAGACTGTTGTGCCCAAGATTGCGAATCCGAGAAACCACCGAGAAGCCGACACCAATGCAAACACACGAGGGTTTATTTACAAGCTCGAGCTTGTGTCCAAGTACACCCGACATAGCGGAGCAGGGACTTGGACCCCGACGTGGGTTTTAGCTTAGTTTTAAGGGCTCGTCTCGGGGACCTCCAGGAGGGCTGGAGCAATTCCTCAAGTTCTGTTTACATTTTGATATGGGGCCTTCTAGGGCATTGAGCTCTGTTCTCATTCTAATAGGGGCTTCCTGCCCTTGGCCTGAACTCAGTTTTGATTCTATTGTGGGGCTTTCTAGGACATTATGATGTAAACAGTAAAGGTTCCACAACTGGAAGGGGAACTCACACTGTCCCTATATGCTGAAGACGTGGTACTACAAACAGGAAACCTGAGAGCCTCCACCAAAACCTGTTAGAACTAAGGAGTGAGTTCAGTAAAGTCAGGGGACACAAACTGACCCTACAGAGCAGAGTAGCCTTGCTGTGTCCCGACAATGAGCACTCGGGAAGGAAATGAAGGACGTGACTCCCTTCTCAGGAGCATCACAGAGAATAAATAATGAGACAGAACCAAAGGAGCACAAGACTTGTGCAGTGAGCCATACCAGTCACTGGGAGGCCGTCCTGGGCTCGTGGGGTGGGAGCCTCATCTTGTGAAAATGTCCACAGTTCCTGAAGCGACCCTCAGTTTCAATGTCATTCGTATCAAAATCATGGTGGCAGGTCTTAGAAATAGGAAAAAAAAACCCATAACATCTATCCGCCCCCACAAATGACCCTGGACAGCAAATCAGTATTGGAGAAGCAGGACAGAGCGGGACACAGCACTTTCCTATTTCAAACGATGTCACAGAGACACAGGATATAGCAGTGTTGTTCTGGGACCCCTGGCTGGCTCTGTTGGTTAAGCATTCGACACCTGACCTCACCTCCCGTCCTGATCTCGGGGTCGTGAGTTCTAGCCCTGGGCTGGGCCATGGACGAGGTGTGGAGCCTACTTAAACAAACCAGACCCACGGGGGGTGGTCCCGGCATAAGCTGAAGGAGCAGAACAGAGAGTCCAGAAGGAATTGTGCTCTGATACCACTGATTTTTTTAACTTAATTTAATTTAAACCCAATAATTAACGTATAGTGTATTATACTTTCAGAGGAAGAATTCAGGGATTCACCAGTTGGAGATAACAGCAGTGCATGTGACATCACGTGCCCTTCTACATGCCAGTCCCCTGTTATCCCCTCGCCCGTCCCCTACCCTCCAGCGACCCTCAGTTTGTTCCCTATAATTAAGAGTTGGTATTTCCTGCATCTGTTTTCATCTTATTTGTTTTTCCTTCCCTTCACAGATGTTCATCTGCTTTGCTTCTTTAATTCCACCTATGAATGACACCACACGGTCATTCTCATTCCCGACTGACTTATTTCACTTAACATGATTTCTCTAGTTCTATCCACGTCATTGCAAATGGCAATATTTCCTTCTCTTTGATAGCTGAGTACCATTCCTCTCTCTATGACCATCATCTATCTCCCATCCTCTTTATCCATCAATCTGCCTGAGGGCACCGAGACTCCTCCCACAGTGTGGCTACTGTGGATCTGGCCGTTGTGGACATTTGGGTGCTGGTGTCCCGAGTCTCACTGCATCTATATCTTTGGAGTCAGCTCCAGGCCCTGCACCTGCTGGTCGCAGGGCGGCTCTATTTGTAACTTCCTGAGGAGCCTCCACAGTGTTTCCATGGCGGCTGCACCAGCCCGTGGTCCCGCCCACAGTGGAAGAGGGTTGAATGAGTTTTGCAGGACATGGTAAAAGTCTGGTCCACATTTCATTTTGTGGTCTGTGGGCTCCAATTCCTTGTCCTTAAGTATTTCTGGGGAAGCAGGGTGTTGGGCTCCGTTTCAGTGAGACGTTTCCGATGCTAACAGGCCACAGCTGGAGCCTGGAAGGAGGCAGGTGCTGCGCCCTGCACCAGCAAGCTGCCTCCTGCACAGCCTCCTGCAGCGCCTAGTGGCCCGAAGGGGGCGCCGGAGCCCAGACCCCACCCAGGGGGCCTGCATGTGCAGTAGGCCTCCTCTGCCTGCACTAACAGGAGCCAGCCTGTGCTGGGAAGGCCTGAGGAGGACATGGGGACGCGTCCACCCTGATGAGCCACAGCCTCCTCAGGATGCGCAGGGAGTCTAAAGGGGGACATTGGGCTGCGTTCACGCTGACAGGAGCCCCAGTCTCCTCAGGACATGCGGTGAGGCTTCAGGAAGATGTGGGCCCGCATACACCCTGATAGGAGACCCTGGGCTGCCTCAGGACCCACGGGGATGATTCAGAATATTGTGGGCCCACATCCACGCTGACAGGAGCCCCTAGGCCGCCTCAGGATCTGCGGGGAGGCATCAGGAAGATGTGGCACCGCGTCCACGCTGACAGGAGCCCCTGGGCCACCTCAGGACCCGTGGGGAGGCTTCAGGAAAATGTGGCACCGCGTCCACTCTGGTAGGAACTCCCAGGCCCATCAGGATATAAGTTGAGGCTTCTGGAAGCTGGGGGCCGCATTCAGGGTGACAGGAGCCGCGGCCTCCTCAGAACCCTCGGTGACAATTTGGGTGTACGTGTGGTCACATCCACACAACAGGACGCTGACTTCCTCAGGACCCCTGGTGTAGTCTTCGGGAATTATGGGGACGCGTTCATGCGGACAGAAGACCCCAGCCTTGTCAAGGCCTCTGGTGAGGCTTAAGAAAGATGTGGGTGCCTCATGCACACTGACAGGAATCTCCAGCCTCCTCAGGACACACTGTGAAGGTTTGGGAAGATTTGGGGCCAGGTCCATGCTGACAGGAGCCCCCAGTCTCCTCAGGTCTTATGGTGAGGCTTGAGGAAAATGTGGGGCCACATCAACACTGACAGGACACCCGTCCTCCTCAGGATCTGCACTTCGGCTTTGGGATATATGGGGCTGGGTCTATGCTGACAGGAGCCCACAGCCTCCTCAGGACCCATGGTGAGTTTTCTGGGGGGCGTGGGGTCATGTCCAGGCTGACAGGAGCCCCCGGCCTCCTGAGGACCTGCTGTGAGGCTTCCAGAGGATGTGAAGCATACTCCACAGTGACAGGAGACCCGGCGTCCTCAGGACCCGCTGACTATGACTCAGGACCCGTGGGGCCATGTCCGCACTCACAGAGCCCGGCTTCCTCAGGACCCCCTGGAGGACTCTGGAGGTGCCGTTGGGGACCACGTCCATATCAGAAGGGACTTCTCAGAACCACAGGGTAAGTGAATGGGTAGAATGAATGGTAGGGTCAGGGGAGTGGAGGCAGTTGGTGGTTAGCTTTAGGTTAGATGTTAGGTGTTAGTGATTATGCTTATGGTTATGGATTAGAGGTTAGAGTGAGGGATAAGAGTAAGGGTCAGTGGTTAGGAGTTAGGATGTGGGTTAGGGGTAGGGGCAGGATTTAGAGTTAGGGTTAGGGTTTAGGCTTTAGGGATTAGGGCAGGAGGTTCGGAGTTGGGGTTAGGGTTATGGTTAGAGTTAGGGTTGGGCTTAGGTTTGCAGTTAGGGTTAGGGATTAGGGTGTGAGTTAGGGTTAGGGGTTAGACTTAAGGGTTAGAGTTAAAGTTAGGGCTAGGTTTAGGGTTAGGGTGGGGATTAGGATTAGGATAGGGGTTAGGGCTAGGGGTAGTGTTAGTGTTTGGTTTGGGGTTAGGGTCAGGTCAGGGTCAGTGTACGGTTTTGGAAAAGGGTAAGATATAGGGTTAAGGATTGGGTTAGGGGTTGGTTTTAGGGTACGGGTTAGGGTACAGTTTGTGGTATGAGATAGGATTAGTATTAGAGGGTTAGGGTTAGGGTACAGATTAAGGTTAGGAATAGGATTTGAGTACATTAAGTTAAGTTTAGGTTTAGAGGTTAGAGTTAGGGTTAGATTTAAGGTAGGGGTCGGGGTTAAGGGTTTAGAATAGGTTTAGGATTTAGGGTGAGGCTTGGCAGGAAGGTTTGGTGCATGTGTTTTGGTCTTGGGTTTGTGTTTGGTTTTCGATTAGTGATAGGTCTTGTTTAAGGTTTAGGTTAACATTAGGCTGAAGTGTAGGGTTAGGCTTATGTCTGTGTATGGGTAGAGTATGGGTCTTGGCATGTGCCTGCCCTGGGACTCCTAATATCTTGGGCAGTTTAGTTTTATGAACTCTATTTATGTTTGGGTTAAAGGTAGCCTGACTCCACCAAGTCTGTGGCCTCCCCAGAGAATCAAAATCCAGGCTTCTGCTTGGGTGAGAATAGGCATGGTAGTCTTCTCCTGAGCTGAGCTAAGGAGGGGTTTTGTGGCTCTAAATGCTCTTTATTTGGATTTTCAGTTGCCTTTCTGATTTTATCTCTAGTGCGCTCATGTTTCATCAATACTAGCAATTATTATTTTAAAGTTTTACTTGAATTCCTGTTTGTAAACACAGTATGATATAGTTTCAGGTTTACCACATAGTGATTCAACCCTTGGATATAACGCCTGGTAGTGGTCAGAGGTGACT
Source organism: Canis lupus familiaris (assembly GCF_011100685.1). Lineage (NCBI taxonomy): Eukaryota > Metazoa > Chordata > Mammalia > Carnivora > Canidae > Canis > Canis lupus. The sequence goes on along the minus strand of NW_023330699.1, from coordinate 59,495 downwards.
TCCACTATCCCAAACCCCTGATTCCCCTTCCCGCCCACCTTCCTCTGGTATTGATTAGTTTATTCTCTGTGGTTAAGAGTGTGTATCTTGGTTTGCTTCTCTCATCCCCCCCCTCCGCCCCTTTGCCAGTTTGTTTGGTTTCTTAAAATTCACATGTGAATGCAATTGTATGGTATGTGGTATCTGTCTTTCTCTGACTGACTGAGTTCATTTAGCATAAGTCTTTACAATTCTCCCACGTCATTGTAAATGGCTTCATTTCATCCCTTCTGATGACCCAGTGATGTCGCAGTGTGTATATTTACCACATCGTCTCTGCCCATTCATCTGTCGATGGACATTTGGGCTGTATCCACAGATTGGCTGTTGTTGATAACGCTGCTACCAACACTGGGCTGCGTGTCCCTCTTTGAATCTACTAAACTACTTTTGTATCCTCAGGGTAAATACCTAGCTGTTTAATTTTTGAATCAGAGGGTAGCTCTATTTTTAACTTCTTTTTTCAAATTATTTTTATGATAGTCACACAGAGAGGCTGAGACACAGGCAGAGGGAGAAGCAGGCCCAATGTACCGGGATCCCAATGTGGGATTCGATCCCGGTTTTCCAAGATCACGCCCTGGGCCAAAGGCAGGCACCAAACCACTGCGCCACAAGGAATCCCCTATTTTTAAATTTTTGAGGACCCTCCACACTGTTTTCCACAGTGGCTGCACATTTTCGCATGCCCAGCAGGAGTGTAAGGGGGCTCCCTCTTATCCATAGCCTCACCAACACCTGTTGTTTCTTGTGTTGTTAATTTTAGCCATTATGATGGCTGTCAGGTGACATCTCATTGTGGTTTTGGTTTGCATTTCCCTGCTGATGGGTGATGCTGAGTGTCTGTCCGTGTGTCTGGTGGCCATCTGGATGTCTTGACAGACACAAAGTCCATTCATGTCTTCTGCCCATCTGCAGTTGGATAATTTGTGTTTAGGATGCTGAGATTTATATTTGCTTTATGTATTTTGGATACTAAATCTTTATTGGATGTGTTGTTTACAAATATCTCCTCTCATTTTGTATGTTGCCTTTTAGGTTTGGTTGTTTCCTTCACTTTGTGGAAGCTTTTTCAATTTGATGAAGTCCCAATAGTATTTTTGCTTTTGTTTCCCTCAACTCAGAGGCATATCTAGAAAGAAGATCCAATGGCCAATGTCAAAGACGTTGCTGCCTATCTTTTCTTCTTTGATTGGTTTCAGGTCTCACATTTAGTCTTTCATCCATTTTGAATTCATTTTTTATATATATGGTGTAAGAAAGTGGTCGAGTTTCATTCTTCTGCATGTGGCTTCCTGGTTTTCCCAACACCATTTGTTCTTATCCTGGGGTCAGGGTTAGGGTTTGTTGAAGAGACTGTCTTTGTGCCATTGGATATTCCTTCCTGCCTTGTTGTCGATTAATGGATCATAGAGTTACAGGTTTGTATCTTGTTTCGGATTTCCATTCTGTTCTATTGATCTAAGCGTCTCCTGTTGGGAGATCCTTGATTGCTGATTCAATTTTGTTGCTGGTTATCTGTCTGTTCAAGTTTCTTATTTCTTCATCATTTTTGCTATGTTATATATTTCCAGGAATTGATCTATTTCTTCCAGGTTCTTGGTTGCTGGCATATAATTTTTCATAATGTTCTCTTATAGTCGTTTGTATTTCTCTAGTGTTGGTTGTTATTTCTCTTTTCTCATTTGTGATTTTATTTGGGTCCTTTCACATCTTTTTATCTTTTTTCTTTTTTTAAGTTTTTATTTATGTATTCATGAGAGACACACAGAGGCAGAAGTATAGGCAGAGGTTAAATGAGGCTCCATGCGGGGAGCCTGATGTGGGACTTGATCCCTCAGGACCCCGGGTTCATGACCTGAGCCAAAGCAGATGCTCAACCACTGAGGCACCCAGGTGCCTTGCTGATTCAATTCCTTTGCTACTTATGGGTCTGTTCACATTTTCTATTTCTTCCTATTTCAGTTTTGCTCGTTTGCACATTTCTAGGGATTTGTCCATTTCCTCCTGGTCTCCCAGTATGTTAGCGTATAATCTTTCATAGTATTCCCTTATAATTGTCTTATTTTTCTGGTGTTGATTGTGATCTCTCTTCTCTCATTTGTGATTTTATTTATTTAGGTTTTCTCTTTTCTCGTTGATAAGCCTGGCTAGGGCTTGATCCATTTTATTAATTATTTTGAAGAACCAGCTCTTAGTTTCGTTATTCCCTTCTACTGTTTTGTTTTTTCTGTATTGTTTATTTCTGCTCTCATCTTTATTTTTTCCCTTCTTCTGCAGGCTTTAGGCTTTGTTTGCTATTCCTTTTCCAGCCTCTTTAGGTGTAGGGTTAGGTTGTGTATGGGAGACATCTTGTTTTTGAGGTAGGCCTGTATTGTTGTATACTTCCCTCATAGGACTGCCTTTGCTACATCCTAGAGGTTTGAAGAAACATGTTTTCATTTTCATTTGTTTTAAATTTCCTATTTAATTTCCTGGTTGCTGCATTCATTATCTAGTAGGATGTTCATAATCTCCATGTATTTTTAGTCTGTCCAAATTTTTTCATACTTTTGACTTAGCGTTTCATAGCCTCGTGGTCCAAAAATGTACATGGTGTGATTTCAGTCTTCTTGTACCTCTTGTACCTGTTGAGGGGTGATTTGTGGGCCATGATATGATCTGTTCTGGTGAATGTCCCATGTGCACTTGAAAGGAATGTGTATTCTGCTTTAGAAGAAATGTTCAGAGTATATCTGTTGAGTCCCTTTGGTCCAGAGTGTCAAGGTTATTGTTCCCCTGTAGATTTTCTGCATAGATGATTGGTTCATTGCCATAAGTGGGTGTTAAAATCCCCTGTCATTGTATTATTATCAGTGAGTTTCTGTACGTTTGTTGTTAATTGGTTTGTATATTTAGTTACTCCCATGTTGGCAGCATAAATATTTAGTTGTTTGATCTTGATAGAGAGTCTTTTTAATTATGAAATAATGCCCTTCTTCATCGCTTCTTAAAGTATTTGTTCTTTCTTTTTTGAAATGTAAATATTTTATTTATTATTCATGAGAGATACACAGAGAAGCAGAGGCAGAAATATATGCAGAAGGAGAGGCAGGCTCCCCAAAGGGAGGCCGATGTGGGACTCGATCCTGGGATCCCAGGATCACCCCCTGAGCCGAAGGCAGATGCTCAACCACTGAGCCAACAGGTGTCCCCCAGGGTTTTGTTTCAAATCTAGTTAGTCTGATATAAGTATGGGTCCTCCAGCTTTCGTTTGATATCCATTACATTTATAGATGGTTTTCCGTCCCCTGACTTTCAATTTCCCGGTGTCTAAAGGTCTAACGTGAGCATCTTGTAGGCAGCATACAGATGGATCTTGTTTTTTTTAATAATGATTTTATTTATGAGAGAGAGAGATAGAGAGGCAGAAAATTAGGCAGAGAGAGAATCAGGCTCCCCACCAGGAGCCCAATATGGGACTGGATCCCAGACTCCAGGATCACACCCTGAGTCAAAGGCAGAGGCTCAACCCCTGAGCCACCCAGGTATCCCGGATCCTGTTTTTTAAGCTACTCTGATACCCTATATCTTTTGATTGGATCATTTAGTCTATCAGAATTCACAGTGATTATTGAAAGATATGAACTTATTGCCTTTGTGTTACCGGTAGAGTTGGTGTTTCCAGTGACGTTCTCTTGTCTTTTCTAGTCTTTGTTGCTTTTGGTCTCTTTTTTTCGCCCACTGGAACAGTCCCTCTTAAAATTCCTTACTGGACTGGTTAAGTGGTCCTGAACTCCTTTATATTTTGCCTGTCTGGGACAATCTGTCACTCTCCTTCTATCCTGAATGACACCCTTGCTGAAGAAAGAATTCATACAAATTGGACTCCAATAAAAAGAAATTTAAAAACATAAAATAAATTTTTGCTATTATGATTGAGGAAAATGGCATTTAGGCGGAAAACTAGAAGCTGAAAGGGAGGAGGACAGATTTCACCATCCATAGCCTTCACAGGGACCTGGTATCCTTTCCTAGGAGGGCCCCCCCCCTCCGTAGGATGCTTCCTGACCCTCTGTGCTCCTTGTTGGAACCCATCAGGCACATCTCCATACCTCCGGGACCTCTGCAGTCGTGGTTTATACCGCCTTCCATGGATCCTATAGGGGACCACAGCGTCATGTATGGAATCATGTAGCTGCTTTTTGACAACAATGGGGGGATTCTGACTTTTGTTGGTTTTGGGGTGTGTGTGTATATCACATGCAGCTATCACATGAATCTATCGGATCCTCTGGCTGGGTCACCCAAATGCCGAAATGGTTGGCACAACATCATTTCTGTTGCTGGAGCTGGGCGGCTAGCTGGGGTCTCCTGGCCGACCCGGTGCTCGCTCGTGCAGTGACTTTCCACTGGAGGGTCAGCAGAGCTGGAAGGTCCAGCTCGGCCACATTCTCATGTCTGGTAGTGGGGCCCGCCATGTGCCGGCTGATTCTCTTCTCCCAGATGCCTCTCCAGTAGGGAGCCAGATATCGGGGCCACCCTGGGGAGGCCCTCAATGTCCCAGGCACACAGTCACAGGGATGATGGGTGGAGGAAGGGCCCCGGAACACAGCCAGCCCAGGCCCCCTGGACAGAGGGAGCACAGACCTCCAGGTGGCTTTGCACAGATCCTGGTGACCTGAGGCTTCCTGGCTGTCACTCTGTCCCAGCCCCTCCTGGCCTGCGGGGCACAGCCTGAGTCCCAGTAAAGTCTGTCAGGTCCTGACCCTGGCGTCTGGCCACCCCTGGAAGTCACATGGGGACATCAGCTGGGTGTGCATGGTGGCGCCCCTTTCAGGGGCTGATGGGGCCTGGTTGGTGCCCCCTCCTCCTCTCTGGGGGTCTCTCCAAGCTCCGTGCACAGTGTTCTGGGAGACACAGAAATGGGCTGGCTGTGCATTTTCGCACCACATCACTTTATTGACTTTCTACAGCAAACGGGCTCAGCGCCGAGGGTGCGTGCCTTCCCATGGTGAGAGAGACCTTTCTGTCCTTTAGGGGGGAGGGCAAGAATGACACAGGTTGTGGGTGTGGATGCTGGAGTCCCCCACCTGGGAGCATGTGTGGAATCCGGGTGGGGGCGCATGTCTTGAGGTTTCAGCCTGAGAGACCGTTCTGAGGACAGCAGAGCTGACCTGGACCTGCAGCTCATGGGCTCCTGTGCAGGGTCCCCACAGGGCAGCTGGACCCCGGCCTCGGGCTCCCTGGGGCCCCAGCACCTGGAGCAGCCTGCCTCATGGTGTGGGTGCGGGTTTGGCCCACTGGCCTACACCTGCTCTCCCCACCCTGGGGTGTCCCAGGATCCAAAGGGTGCCCTAGGTCAGCGACCTGGTTCTGTGGGGTACACCCAGGGCCAAAGAGGCCACATCCAGCTTTGAGAGGGCTCACTCAGCCCGGGGCCAGAATCCAGGGCTGGCCAGGGCCATGGGGGGCTGGATCCCATTAGTCTTTGTGTTGGGCCTAGGGGGGGCTCAAATCAACTCAGCCAGGTCAGCCCAGGTCCCTCTGGGTTAGGGGCTGGTGTCCTGTGCAGGGTGTGCCGCCCTCCAGGAGGGGCAGTGTGTGGAGGCAGGGCATGGTGCATCCTCTGCACCACTCATCTGCACCCACCCTGTCAGGGGCTCCATGTCTTTCCTCCTCCCTGCAACCCCTGGGTACTCTATGGGATACCTGGGCTTCTGATGGGATTAGGGTATGCAAAGAAAGCAGGGGAGGCTGAGCATGTTCCCACAGGGGGCACCTGCACCGGGTCCTTGCTGGGGGTAAATCGTGTGGGGGTGAATGGTGTGGGGGCAGGAGTATGATTCTGGTGGAGTGTGGGGGTTGGTGTTGGGGGGATGGTGTTGTGGTATAGTGTGGGTGGGGATTGTGTGGGGCTGTGTGGGTGTGAGGGGGATAGTGTAGGTGGGATGCCATTGGGGATGATGATGTAGGGGGATGATGTGGGAGTGGGGAATGAGGGGGGCCTACGGACACAGGGTATCTCTTCCTCTAAGATGCACAAGGAAACATCTACAATTAAAGGCGACCCCAGTCTGGGGTTTATTGTGACACCTGCCCCTGGGGCGCGGTGTGGTCATTGCAGGGCCTTGGATGCACTGGGGGCATTATCTGGGGGTCATCATATTATGTGTGTTTACAAATTGCAAATTGTCTCAAATTAAATGCATAGAATTTAGAAATATATAAAGCACCGAGAGTGGGTGTCACTCTGACCCGTCCGACCCACATGGGATCGATGTGTGTCCTGCTCCAGCCGCGGCCATGCCGCTTGGCCCCCAGGTCCGGTTCCTTCCCCCCATGTCCCCAACCCTGTCCCCTGCTTCTCAAGGGGCCGTCCCTCTCCCCAGTGGTGTTCAGCTCCCATGGCAACCCCTGGAGGCCCCATCCTAGTAGCCTCCTCATCCCTGAGGCCCGGGGGTGTGGGCACGGGAGAGATCCCAATCACCCTACCATGGAGGGGTGTGTTGTTGGCTGCTGTTTCTCCCCCTGGCCTCAGAGTCCCCATTTTCCCTATCCAGAAGCTCCCAGGGCCCCAAAGCCCCCTGGCCCAGCAGCCTCACCTGGCCCTTAGCAGTCATAAAACATGATGTGGCTGCCGAACATCTTGTTGACCTCCAGGTCTACCTGTTTGATGTCCTAGGAGGAGACCAGGGCCTCCTCCTTCATTTCCTGTGGGAAAACCAGGAAGGAGGAGCAGGCGTCGGGGACACAGACCCCGACCTGTCACGAGCTGCTGTGCTGGACAGGGAGCCCTGTGGTCACCACGGGAGTGTGTCCTGCCGAAACCTCCTTCCTTCCTCTGGGAGGCCAGTGACAGCGGGAGTGCTCACCGTGCTCGTGGGACCTGTGTGATGGCCTGTGCCCAGCTGTTGTGTGTGGGGAGGTGATTGAGTGTCACCCAGAGTGGGAGGGGATAGGGGTTCAGCCAAGGTGGTAGGGAACACGGGGGTGTTGTGACCAAGATTGCGAATCCCAGAAACCACAGAGAAGCCGACACTGATGCAAACACATGAGGGTTTATTTATAAGCTCAAGCTTGTATCCAAGTATACCCAACACAGCGGAACAGGGACTTGGACCCCGAGGAGAGTTTTACCTTAGTTTTAAGGGCTGGTCTCAGGGACCTCCAGAAGGGCTGGAGCAATTCCTCAAGTTCTGTTTACATTTTGATATGGGGCCTTCAAGGGCATTGAGCTCTGTTCTCATTCTAATAGGGGCTTCCTGCCCTTGGCCTGGGCTCAGTTTTGATTCTATTGTGGGGCTTTCTAGGACATTAAGCTGTAAACTTTTGTTTTTTTCCTGTAACTGAAGTAATGTAAATTTCAGCTCTTCTTCACAGGGGCCTGGGATGGCTGGGCATGTGCTAACGCTGAATTTTAATTGGAATGACCTTAATTCTCTCAGCCTCCATGCATCCTGTCCCATCCTCTCCTAGCTAGGCCTCTTAGCTCCTTCCCCCTTCCCCAGAGCTCCTAAGAGATCAATTGCAAATGATCTCAGCGTGGCACCCTTGTTGGGGGACAGGCCCAGTGATTTGGAATCAGGAAACCTGGAGTGCGGGCATCCCAGCTGTGCAGCGGGATTCGGGATTCGATGCTGCAGACTTATTCCCTAAGGCTATCTTGACAACTGACTTTGTACATAGAAAACCTCTCCTTTGTCTTTAAAAGATGAGGAGCGAGTCAAAGCATTTTTTCTCTGCCCATCTGATTGCTCAGATTCCTCTGAGACGTATTTCCTGTTAATAAGGATAATTTACTACTATCCGTAGTACTATGGTTAAAATATTCTGACACAAGTAGTTCAGAGGGATGAGGGTTTCTCATCTCTTTCTTCACAGTTCAGTCACTCATCAGGAAATGCATCTGTATGGATTTGGAAAGAACTGAGAGACATTATTACCAATGGTCCAATTATTGTGTGAAGGATTCTTCCCTGAGATTCTTCCCCTGTTTCAACTGACACTGAAATACTGTGAACTCTTTGGAAGACAAATGTCAAGGAAATAAATGTTATGCATTGCTAATTTTAAATGCACTTGCAATATGGTGTCTATTATACTAGAATTATTTTTATCTAATTTTTGCTATTTATTATCCGTTCCTGCTTTTCAGGTTGAGGAGGCATTATACGTGTTCATAAGTGTCTTTCTTTCCTTCTGATATGAAATTCTTACTTTGTTTCCATCAAAGGAACTCTTTAAGAATAAGGCAAAAGTTAATTCAACTATTCTTAAAATGTCTTCACACTTGGAGCCTGATTCATTTAAGTCAATTTTCAAAATAAATCTTATTTATTAGGAAAAAAACAAAGATTTATAGGGAAATTGAGAAGATATTACAGTGCATTCACATGCACTTGTACTCATTTTCTCCAATTATTGATATATTACTACGGTAGAAATATTAGCTAATGAATCAATATTAAAATAGTCGCATTAACCAAAGACCATAGTTTATTCAGATTTCCTTAGTTTTTGCTAAGTTACCATCCCTCATATCACATTCCATTTGTCCTCCTGTTTCCTTAGGCTCCTCTGGATTGTGACAGTCTTTCCTTGTTGTTGTTGAACTGGAACACTTTGAGAAGTAGAGTATTTTGTAAGCTTTCCGTCAGTTGGGACATGTCTGTCATTTATCTCATAATTGAACTGTTTCTGTGGATTATATACAGAGATATACTGCCATTTTCATTATATCATATAAAGGATAGATACTATCAACATGATTTATCAGTCTTGGTATCGATCTGATCATCTTGCTGAGGTAGTGTTTGTCAGCTTTCTCCGTAGTAAACTGATTCTTTATTATTATTATTAATTTTTATTATTACTATTATATTATCAATATTATTTTAACTTTTTCATATTATATTTTGTAGGAGGAAGTTACTATGTGTATTCCACACTTAAGAGTGGGAAGCTATGTCATGAACTTGACGGTGTAATGTCTGCACAAATTGTTTAAAATTCTTCTGCATGGGAGATTTCTCTTCCTTGTGGGTTTGTTTGTTTCTTTTTCAAAGATGTTTTTTATTTATTTGAGAGAGAGAGGAGAGAAAAACATGAGCGAGAGGAGCAGAGGGAGAGGGAGAAGCAGGTTCCCTGCTGAACAGGGAGCCTGACTAGGGACCTGGATCATGATCATAATCTGAGCCTAACGCAGAAGCTTAACTAACTGAGCCACACAGGTGCCACTCTTTCTTTCTTTCTTTCTTTCTTTCTTTCTTTCTTTCTTTCTTCTTTCTTTCTTTCTTTCTTTCTTTCTTTCTTTCTTTCTGTTTTTTATAATAATTTTATTTTTTTATTGGTGTTCAATTTGCCAACCTACAGAAAAACACCCAGTGCTCATCCCATCAAGTGCCCCCTTCAGTACCCATCACACATTCACCACCACCGTCCGCCCTCCTCCCCTTCCATCACCCTTAGTTCGTTTCCCTGAGTTAGGAGTCTATGTTCTGTCTCCCTTTCTGATATTTCCCACACATTTCTTCTCCCTTACCTTATATTCCATTTCTCTATTATCTATATTCCCCAAGTGAATGAGAACATACAATGTTTGTCCTTCTCCGATTGAGTTACTTCACTCAGCATAATACCTTCCAGTTCCATCCACGTTGAAGCAAACGGTGGGTATTTGTCGTTTCTAATGTCTGAGCAAGGCCTACCTTTTCTCTCCCTTCATCTTCTGAGTCTCCTATGACATGAATGTTATTGTTTTAATAAGTGGTTGACTTCCCTACTTCTGTGTCTGTGGTCCCGAACCTTCCTTGTTTTTAAGGCTTCCACTTGGGACTCCATCTCAGTTATAGCATTTTTAACATTGGCCTACTAGATTTTAGTTCTTTTATTTCTACAGGAAGGGATTCTCTAGTTTTCTTCTGTGCTCAGTTTTTATTCTATTGTTGGGCTTGCTGTGTCCTGACAATGAGCACTCAGGATGGAAATGATGGATGTGACTCCCTTCTCAGGAGCATCACAGAGAATAAATAATGAGACTGAGCCAAAGGAGCACAAGACTTGTGCACTGAGCCATACCAGGCTCTGGGAGGCCGTCCTGGGCTCGTGGGTGGGGCCTCATCTTGTGAAAATGTCCGCAGTTCCTGAAGCCACCCTCTATTTCAATGTCATTCCTGTCAAATCATGGTGGCAGATCCTATAAATAGGAAAAAAAAAACCCTGTAACATCCCTCCGCCCCCACAAATGACCCTGGACAGCAAATCAGTATTGGAGAAGCAGGAGAGACCGGGATGCAGCACTTTCCTATTTCAAATGATGTCACAGAGACACAGGATAAAGCAGTGTGGTTCTCTGGCCCCTGGCTGGCTCCGTTGGTTAAGCATCCGGCTCCTGACCTCACCTCCGGTCCTGATCTCGGGGTCGTGAGTTCTAGCCCTGGGCTGGGCCATGGACGAGGCATGGGGCCTATTTAGACAAACCACACCCACGGTGGGTGGTCTCGGTATAAGCTGAATGAGCAAAACTGAGAGTCTAGAAGGAAATGTGCTCTGATCCAAATTATTTTTTAACTTAATTAAATTAAATTAATTAAGTAATGTATAGTGTATTATACTTTCAGAGGAAGAATTCAGGGATTCACCAGTTGGAGATAACAGCAGTGCACGTGACATCATGTGCCCTCCTTCATGCCTGTCCCCTGTGATCCCCTCACCTGTCCCCTACCCTCCAGCGACCCTCAGTTTGTTTCCTATCATTAAGTGTCTGTATTTCCTGCATCTGTTTTCATGTTATTTGATTTCCTTCCTTCACAGATGTTCATCTGCTTTGCTTCTTTAATTCCACCTATGAATGACACCACACGGTCATTCTCTTTTCCGGCTGACTTGTTTCACTTAACATGATTTCTCTAGTTCTATCCATGTCATTGCAAATGGCAAGATTTCCTTCTCTTTGATAGCTAGGTACCATTCCTCTCTCTATGACCATCATCTATCTCCCATCCTCTTTATCCATCATCTGCCTGAGGGCACCGAGATACTTCACACAGTGTGGCTACTGTGGACCCGGCTGTTGTGGACATTGGGGTGCAGGTGTCCCGAGTCTTACTGCATCTATATCTTTAGAGTCAGCTCCAGGCCATTCACCTACTGGTCGCAGGGCGGCTCTATTTGTAACTTACTGAGGAGCCTCCACACTGTTTCCAGGGTGGCTGCACCAGCCCGCGGTCCCGCCTACAGTGAAAGAGGGTTGAGTGAGTTTTTCAGGACTTGCTAAAGTCCAGTCAACATTTCATTTTGTGGTCTGTGGGCTCCAATTCCTTGTCCTTAAGTATTTCTGGGGAAGCAGGGTGTTGGGCTCTGTTTCAAGAGATATTTTCCGATGCTAACAGGCCACAGTTGCACATGTTTCATCATACCAACATTGTATTTTAAAGATTTACTTGATCCTGTTTGTAACACAGTATTATATAGTTTCAGGTTACCACATAGTGAATCACCCTGGAACACGCCGGACTGGCACATCGGTGCCCTCCACTATCCCTCCCCTGCACTCCCATCCCCCCACCTTCTCTGGTTTATTGTTTATGCCTGTGGTTAAGAGTGGGTTTTTTTGTTGCTCGTCATCCCCCCCTGTGCCCCTTTGCAGGGGGTTGGTTTCTTAAAATTCCATGTCAGTCAATGTGATGGTATTTGGTACTGTCCTCTCCTGACTGAGCCCCTGGTGGGCCCGCACCCACCCTGACAGGAGCCCCTGGGCTGCCTCAAGACCCGTGGGGAGGCTTCAGTAAGATATGGGTCCGCATCCACACTGACAGGAGCCCCTGGGACACCTGAGGTCATGCGGGGAGGACCTCTGAAAGATGTGGCGCTGCGTCCACTCTGGCAGGAGCTAACCGGCCCCTCAGGACATAAGTTGAGTCTTCTGGAAGCTGGGGGCCACATCCACAGTGACAGGAGCCCCGGCCAATTCAGAACCTGCGGTGTCGCTTTGAGAGGACATGGGGCCATGTCCACACAACAGGACGCTGATGTCCTCAGGACCCCTGGTGTAGACTTTGGGAAATATGGATGCGTCCATGCAGACAGAAGACCCAGCCTTGTCAGAGCCTGAGGTGAGGCCTAAGGAAGATGTGGATGCTGAATCCACACTGACAGGAGTCTCCGGCCTCCTCAGGACGCACTGTGAAGGATTGGGATTTTTGGGGGCCACGTCCATGCTGACAGGAGCCCCCATCCTCCTCAAGTCTTTGGTGAGGCTGAGGGAAATGTGGGGCCACGTCCTCCTCAGGACCTGCACTTTGTCTTCGGGACACACGGGGCTGCATCTAGGCTGACAGGAACCCACAGCCTCCTCAGGACCCGCGGTGAGTTTTCAGGGGACGTGGGTCCATGTCCAGGCTGACAGGAGCCTCTGGCATCCTGAGAACCTGCTGTGAGGCTTCCAGAGGTTGTGAGGCATAATCCAGGTTGACAGGAGACCCGGCGTCCTCAGGACCTGCTGACTATGACTCAGGAACACGTGGGGCCACGTCCCCACTCACAGGAGCCCGGCTTCCTCAGGACCCCCTGGAGGACTCTGGAGGCGCCATTGGGGGCCATGTCCATGTCAGACGGGACTCCTCAGAACCATAGGGTAAGTGAATGGGTAGAATGAATGGTAGGGTCAGGGGAGGGGAGGCAGTTGGTGGTCCGTCTTAGGTTAGATGTTAGGTGTTAGTGCTTATGCTTATGGTTATGGATTAGAGGTTAGGGTGAGGGATAAGGGTAAGGTTCAGTTGTTAGGAGTTAGGATGTGGGTTTGGATTAGGGACAGGATTTAGGGTTAGGGTTTAGACTTTAGGGATTATGGCAGGAGGTTAGGAGTTGGGGTTTGGGTTATGGTTAGAGTTATGGTTGGGCTAGGTTTGCAGTTAGGGTTAGGGGTTAGGGTGTGAGTTAGGGTTAGGGGTTAGGGTTAGGGTTTAGAGTTAAAGTTAGGGCTAGGTTTAGGGTTAGGGCAAGGGTTAGGTTTAGGATAGGGGTTAGGGCTAGGGTTAGGGTTAGTGTTTGATTAGGGGTTATGGTTAGGGTCAGGTCAGGGTCAGTGTACGGTTTTGGAAAACGGTAAGGGAGGGTTAGGCAGTGGGTTAGGGATTTCTTTTAGGGTAAGGTTAGGGCACACTTTGTGGTATGAGATAGGATTAGTATTAGAGGGTTAGGGTTAGGGTACAGGTTAAGGTTAGGAATAGGATTTGAGTACATTAAGATAAAGTTAGGGTTAGATTTAAGGTGAGGATCAGGGTTAAGGGTTTAGAATAGGTTTAGGAGTTAGGGTGAGGGTTGGCAGGAAGGTTCAGTGAATGTGTTTCGGTCTTGGGGTTTGTGTTTGGTTTTTGATTAGTGATAGTTCTTGTTGAAGGGTTAGGTTAACATTAGGCTTAAGTGTAGGGTTAGGGTTATGTCTGTGTATGGTTAGAGTTTGTGTCTTGGCATGTGCCTGCACTGGGACTCCTAGCATTTGGGCAGTTTAGTTTTATGCACTCTATTTAGGTTTTGGGATCAAAGATAGCCTGACTCCACCAAGTCAGTGGTCTCCCCAGAGAATCAAAATCCAGGCTTCTGCTGTGGTGAGAATAGGCATGGCAGGATTCTCCTGAGCTGAGCTAAGGAGTGGATTTGTGGCTCTAAAGACTCTGTTTGGATTTTCAGTTGCCTTTCTGATTTTATCACTTGTGTGCACATGTTTCCTCTATACTAACAATTATTATTTTAAAGTTTTACTTGAATTCCTCTTTGTAAACACAGTATGATATAGTTTAAGTTTTACCACATAGTGATTCAACCTTTGTATCCAATGCCTGGTTATGGTCAGAGGTGACCTCCACTATCCCCATCCCCTGATTCCCCATCTCCCCCTCCTTCCTCTGGTATTTATTAATTTATTCTCTGTGGTTAAGAGTGTGTTTCTTGGTTTGCATCTCTCATCCCCCCTTGGCCCCTTTGCCAGTTTGTTTGGTTTCTTAAAATTCACATGTGAATGCAATTGTATGGTATGTGGTATCTGTCTTTCTCTGACTGACTGAGTTCATTTAGCATAGGTCCCTTCCACTTCTCCCACGTCATTGTAAATGGCTTCATTTCATCCCTTCTGATGACCGAGTGATGTCACAGTGTGTATATTTACCACATCCTCTCTGCCCATTCATCTGTCGATGGACATCTGGGCTGTATACACAGTTTAGCTGTTGTTGATAACGCTGCTACCAACACTAGGCTGCGTGTTCCTCTTCAAATCTACTAAACTACTTTTGTATCCTCGGGGTAAATACCTAGCTGTGGCAATTTTGGAATCGTAGGGTAGGTCTATTTTTAACTTCTTTGTTTTAATTTTTTTATGATAGTCACAGAGAGAGAGGCAGAGACACAGGCAGAGGGAGAAGCAGGCTACATGTACCGGGAGCCCAACGTGGGATTCGATCCCGGCTCTCCAGGATCATGCCCTGGGCCAAAGGGAGGCGCCAAACAGCTGCACCACCCAGGGATCCCCTATTTATAACTTCTTGAGGACCTTCCAGACTGTGTTCCACAGTGGCTGCACCTTTATTTATGTATTCATGAGAGACACAGAGAGGCAGAGTTATAGGCAGAGGGAAAATGAGGCTCCATGTGGGGAGCCTGATGTGGGACGTGCTCCCCCAGGACCCCGGGATCATGACTTGAGCCAAAGTTGATGCTCAACCACTGAGGCACCCAGGTGCCTTGCTGATTAAATTCTTTGCTAGTTATGGGTCTGTTCATATTTTCTATTTCTTCCTATTTCAATTTTGCTCATTTATACATTTCTAGGGATTTGTCCATTTCTTTCACAGTCTCCAGTTTGTTAGCGTATAATCTTTCATAGTATTCCCTTATACTTGTCTTATTTTTCTGCTGTTTATTGTGATCTATCTTCCCTCATTTGTGATTTTGTTTATTTAGGTTTTCTCTTTTCTCGTTGATAAGGCTGGCTATGGCTTGATCCATTTGATTAATTATTTTGAAGAACCAGCACTTAGTTTCGTTATTCCATTCTACTGTTTTGTTGTTTCTGTATTGTTTATTTCTGCTCTCATCTTTATTTTTTCCCTTCTTCTCTAGGCTTTAGGCTTTGTTGCTATTCCTTTTCCAGCCTCTTTAGCTGTAGGGTTCGGTTGTGTATTGGAGACATCTTGTTTCTTGAGGTAGGCCTATATTGTTATATACTTCCCTCATAGGACTGCCTTTGCTACATCCTAGAGGTTTGGAGAAACATGTTTTCATTTTCATTTATTTTAAATTTCCTCTTTAATTTCCTGGTTGCTGCATTCATTCTCTATTAGGATATTCATAATCTCCACGTATTTTTGGTCTGTCCAAATTTTTCTTACTGTTGACTTTGCATTTCATAGCCTCGTGGTCCGAAAATGTACATGGTGTGATACCATCCTTCTTGTACCTGTTGTACCTGTTGAGGGCTGATTTGTGGGCCATGATATGATCTGTTCTTGAGAATGTCCCATTTGCACTTGAAAGGAATGTGTATTCTGCTTTATTAAGAAATTCAGACTATATCTGTGGAGTCCCTGTGGTCCAGTGTGTCAAGGCTATTGTTCCCCTATATATTTTCTGCATAGATGATCAGTTCTTTAACATAAGTGGTTGTTAAAATCCCCTGTCATTATATTATTATCAGTGAGTTCCTGTACGTTTGTTGTTAATTGGTTTCTATATTTAGGTACTACCATGTTGGCAGCATAAATATTTAGTTGTTGGAACTTTTTTTTTAATAAATTTATTTTTTATTGGTGTTCAATTGTCCAATGTACAGAATAACACCTAGTGCTCATCCCGTCAAGTGTCCCCCTCAGTACCCGTCAAATATTCACCCACACCCCCTATCCCCCTCCCCTTCCACCACCCCTAGTTCGTTTCCCAGAGTTAGGAGTATTTATGTTCTGTCTCCCTTTCTGATATTTCCCACACGTTTCTACTCCATTCCCTTATATTCCCTTTCACTATTATTTATTTTCCCCAAATGAATGAGAGCATACACTGTTTGTCCTTCTCCGATTGACTTACTTCACTCAGCATAATACCCTCCAGTACCATCCACGTTGAAGTAAATGGTTGGTATTTGTCGTTTCTAATGGCTGAGTAATATTCCATTGTATACATAAACCACATCTTCTTTATATTCATCTTTCAATGGACACAAAAGCTCATTCCACAGTTTTGCTATTGTGGACATTCCTGCTATAAACATCAGGGTTCAGGTGTCCCAGCGTTTCATTGCATCTGAATCTTTGAGGTAAATCCCCAACATTACAATTGCTGGTTCGTAGGGCAGGTCTATTTTTATCTCCTTGAGGAACCTCCACACAGTTTTCCAGAGTGGCTTTATCAGTTCACATTCCCACCAACAGTGTAAGATGGTTCCCTTTTCTCCACATCCTCTCCAAAATTTGCGGTTTCCTGCCCTGTTAATTTTCCCCATTCTCACTGGTGTGAGGTGGTATCTCATTGTGGTTTTGATTTGTATTTCCCTGATGGCAAGTGATGCAGAGCATTTTCTGATGTGCATGTTGGCCATGTCTATGTCTTCATCTGTGAGATTTCTCTTCATGTGTTTTGCCCATTTCATGATTGGATTGTTTGTTTCTTTGGTGTTGAGTTTAAGATGTTCTTTATAAATCTTGGAAACTAGCCCTTTATCTGATACGTCTTTTGCATATATCTTCTCCCATGCTGTAAGGTTGTCATTTAGTTTTGTTGACTGTATCCTTTGCTGTGCAAAAGCTTCTTATCTTGATGAAGTCACAATAAGTTCATTTTTGCTTTTGTTTCTTTGTCATTCATGGATGTAATCTTGCAAAAAGTTGCTGTGGCTGAAGTTCAAAACGGTGTTACCTGTGTTCTCCTCTAGGATTTTGATGGACTCTTGTCTCACATTTAGATCTTTCATCCATTTTAAGTTTATCTTTGTGTATGGTGAAAGTGAGTGGTGTAGTTTCATTATTCTGCATGTGCATGTCCAATTTTCCCAGCACCTTCTATTGAAGAGACTGTCTTTCTTCCAATGGATAGTCTTTACCCCTTTATCGAATATTGGTTGACCATAAAGTTAGGGTCCACTTCTGGGTTCTCTATTCTGTTCCATTGATCTATGTGTGTTTTTGTGCCAGTACGACACTGTCTTGATGACCACAGCTTTGTAGTACAACCTGAAATCTGGCATTATGATGCCCCTAGATATGTTTGTCTTTTTTACAATTCCCCTGGTATTCGGAGTCTTTTCTGATCCCACACAAATCTTTCTTTTTAATGATACTCACATTCAGAGAGAGAGAGAGAGAGGCAGAGACACAGGCAGAGGGAGAAGCAGGCTCCATGCACCGGGCGCCTGACATGGGATTCGATCCTTGGTCTCCAGGATTGCGCCCTGGGCCAAAGGCATGCACCAAACCGCTGTGCCACCCAGGGATCACGATTCCACACAAATCTTAAAATAATTTGTTCTAACTCTCTGATGAAAGTCCATGGTATTTTGGTAGGGTTTGCATTAAAAGTGTACATTGCCTGGGTAGCATTGACATTTTCACAATGTTAATTCTGCCAATCCATGAGCATGGAATATTTTTCCATCTCTTTGTGTCTTCCTCAATTTCTTTCAGAAGTGTTCTATAGTTTTTAAGGTATAGATCCTTTACCACCTTGGTTAGGTTTACTCCTCAGTATCTTATGCTTTTGGGTGCAATTGTAAATGAGATTGACTCCTTAATTTCTCTTTCTTCAGTATCATTGTTAGTGTATAGAAATGCCATTGATTTCTGGGCATTGATTTTGTATCTGGCAATGCTACCAATTGCTGTATGTGTTCTAGCAATCTTGGGGTGTAGGATTTGGGTTTTCTAGGTAGAGAATCATGTCATCAGTGAAGAGGGAGAGTTTGACTTCTTCTTTTCCAATTTGAATGCCTTTAATGTCTTTTTGTTGTCTGATTGCTGAGGCTAGGACTTCCAGTACTATGTTGAATAGCAGTGGTGAGAGTGGACATCCCTGTCTTGTTCCTGATCTTAGGGGAAAAGCTCCCAGTGCTGCCCCATTGAGAATGATATTTGCTGTGGGTTTTTCGTAGATGGCTTTTAAGATGTCGAGGAACGTTCCCTCTATCCCTACGCTCTGAAGTGTTTTGATCAGGAATGGATGCTGTATTTTGTCAAATGCTTTCTCTGCATCTAATGAGAGGATCATATGGTTCTTGGTTTTTCTCTTGCTGATATGATGAATCACATTGATTGTTTTACGAGTGTTGAACCAGCCTTGTGTCCCGGGGATAAATCCTACTTGGTCATGGTGATTAATTTTCTTAATGTACTGTTGGATCCTATTGGCTAGTATCTTGTTGAGAATCTTTGCATCCATGTTCATCAGGGATATTGGTCTGTAATTCTCCTTTTTGGTGGGGTCTTTGGTTTTGAAATTAAGGTGATGCTGGCCTCATGGAATGAATTTGGAAGTACTCTATCTCTTTCTATCTTTCCAAACATCTTTAGTAGGAGAGGTATGGTTTCTTCTTTAAATGTTTGATAGAATTCCCCTGGGAAGCCATCTGGCCCTGGACTTTTGTGTCGTGGGAGGTTTTGGATGGCCGCTTAATTACCTCCCTGGTTATTGGCCTGTTTAGGTTTTCTATTTCTTCCTGTTCCAGTTGGTAGTTTGTGGCTTTCTAGGATTGCGTCCATTTCTTCTAGATTGCCTAATTTATTGGCGTATAGCTGTTCATAATATGTTTTTAGAATCGTTTGTATTTCCTTGGTGTTGGTAGTGATCTCTCCTTTATCATTCATGATTTTATTAATTTGAGTCTTCTCTATCTTCTTTTTAATCTGGTTGGCTAATGGTTTATCTATCTTATTAATTTGTTCAAAGAACCAACTCCTGGTTCTGTTGATCTGTTCCACATTTATTCTGGTCTCGATTTCCTTGAGTTCTGCTCGAATTTTAATTAAGTCTCTTCTTCTGTTGGGTGTAGGATATATCTGCTGTTTTTTTCTAGCTCCTTTATGTGTAAGGTTAGCTTTTGTATTTGAGTTTTTTCCAGTTTTTGAATGGATGCTTGTATTGCGATGTATTTCCCCCTTAGGACTGCTTTTGCTGCATCCCAAAGATTTTGAACGTTTGTGTCTTCATTCTCATTAGTTTCCATGAATCTTTTTAATTCTTCCTTAATTTCCTGGTTGACCCTTTCATCTTTTAGCAGGATGATCCTTCACCTCTATGTGTTTGAGGTCCTGCCAAACTTATTGTTGTGATTTAGTTCTATTTTCAAGGCAGTATGCTCTGAGAGTATGCAGTGGGTGATCCCAGTCTATTGGTATCGGTTCAGACCCAATTTGTGTCCCAGTATGTGGTCGATTCTGGAGAAAGTTCCATGTGCACTTGAGAAGAATGTGTATTCAGTTGAGTTTGGATGTAAAGTTATATATATATCTGTGAAATCCATCTGGTCAGTGTATCATTTAAACATCTTGTTTCTTTGGAGATGTTATGCTTAGAATAACTATCAAGTATACAATGGGCTAGATTGAAGTCACCAAGTATATGGTAAGTATTATCTAAGTATTTCTTCACGTTGGTTATTAATTGGTTTAAATATTTGGCAGCTCCCACATTTGGGGCATTTATATTGAGGATCGTTAAGTCCTCTTTTTGGATAGATCCTTTAAGTATTATACGTCTCTCTTCATCTCTCATTACAGTCTTCGGGGTAAACTTTAGTTTATCTGATAGAAGGATGGCTACCCCTGCTTTCTTTTGAGGACCATTTGAATGGTAAATGGTTCTCCAAACTTTTATTTTCAGGCTGTAGGTGTCCTTCTGTCTAAAATGAGTCTCTTGTAGACAGCAAATAGATGGGTCCTGCTTTTTTATCCAGTCTGTAACCCTGCGCCTTTTGATTGGGTCATTAAGCCCGTTCACGTTCAGAGTTACTATTGACAGATATGCGTTTAGTGTCATCATGATATCTATTCAGTCCTTGTTTTTGTGGATTGTTCCACTGAACTTCTTCTTAAAGGGGAATTTTAAGAGTCCCCCTTAAAATTTCTTGGAGAGCTGGTTTGGAGGTCACATATTCTTTCAGTTCCTGCCTGTCTTGGAATCTTGGAAGCTCTTTATCTCGCCTTCCATTTTGAATGAGAGCCTTGCTGGATAAAGTATTCTTGGTTGCATGTTCTTCTCATTTAGGACCCTGAATATATCCTGCCCGCCCTTTTTGGCTGCCATGTCGCTGTGGAGAGTTCTGCTGTTACCCTAATGCTCCTCCCCATTAAGGTCAGGATTTTCTTGTCTCTTGCTGCTTTAAGGATCTTCTCTTTATCTTTGGAATTTGCAAGCTTCACTATTAAATGTCGAGGTGTTGGACGGTTTCAATTGATTTTAGGGGGGGATCTCTCTATTTCCTGGTTCTGAATGCCTGTTTCCCTTCCCAGATTAGGAATGTTTTCAGCTATGATTTGTTCAAATACATATTCTGGCCCTCTGTCCATTTTGGCCCCTCGGGAACCCCAATTACACGTAGGTTTTTCTTCCTTAGGCTGTCGTTTATTTCCCTTAATCGTTATTTTCACTTAATCTGTCTTACTGTTCTTTTAATTTAACTCTTTTTTCCTCAGTTTCTCTCTTTGCCATCAACTTGTCTTCTATGTCACTCACTCGTTCTTCCACCTCTTTAACCCTCGTCGTTAGGAGTTCTAGTTTGGATTGCATCTCATTCAATTGATTTTTAATTTCGGCCTGATTGGATCTAAATTCTGCAGTCATGAAGTCTCTTGAGTCGTTTATGCTTATTTCTAGAGCCACCAGTAGCTGTATAATAGTGCTTCTGAATTGGCTTTCTGACATTGAATTATAATCCAGATTTTGTAACTCTGTGGGAGAGAGAACTGTTTCTGATTCTTTCTTTTGAGGTGAGGTTTTCCTTCTAGTCATTTTCCTGAGTGCCGAGTGGCCATATACAAATTGAATTGGGAAAAGGAGAAAAAGAGGGGAGAGAAAGAAGGAAAGAGAAGAGAAAAAGGAAAAAGAATAAAGGAAGAAAGAAGGAAAAAAGATAATAAAAAGAGAAAAAAAAAAGAAAGAAAATGGGGAAAAGGATGGGGGAAGCAATCAGAAATAAAAAAAGAACATGGGGGAGTATCTTCTGATTCTGTATACTTTAAGTCCCTTGACTTCCCCTGGAACTTGTCCGTCTAGCTGGTCTTCTGGGGGAGGGGCCTGTTGTGCTGATTTTCAGGTGTTAGCACTTGGGGGAGCCGCTCTGTTCCCTGCCTGGTGCAGGGCTCAGTGCGGTTAGTTTACCCCGGGGCCCCAGGAGGAACAACCCTAGTAGCAGCGGCCAGCTCTGGAAACCTGTATTCAGCCCCCCGCAGTAACTCGGGAGCAGTCCATCTGCAGGGCCTGGAGGCTCTTGGGCGGGTCCGCTGATCCGCTCAGCTCTGGGCAGGAGCTTCTTTGCTATCCTGGGCCCTCCGTGCCTCTGCCTGTCCCAGCAGAGGCCGAATCCTGGGCTGTGTCCCGGTGCCCTGTGCTGCGGGGCCTGCACTTTTGGATTCTCGCTCCCGGCCGCACAGCCGCCTCACTGCGGAGCCACCGCCCGAGCCCCTCCGAGTTGCTCCTGGAGCCGCGCAGCCCCCTCCACACGGCGCCTCTTCCTCGGCAGGAGTCACTACCGCCAATGTGCTCCTGGGGCTGTGCAAACCCCTCCATGCAGAGCCGCCGCCGGAGCCCCTCAGTGCTCCTCCCTGGTCAATGCATGTGCCCTGCAGCCCTTAGGGAGCTCGGTGCACTCTCTTGGGAGTGCAGGTCTCTGTTAGTGTCCCAGGGAGCCCTAGGGCATCCCCGCCCTCCTGGGGTTCTTCTCTGACTCCTTGAAGGCGCCATTCCACCCTGGAAGATTGTGCAGCTCCTCCTTCTCCCAGGACAGAGCTCTTCTGTCCTGTGGGCACTCGCCCCGGCCTTAGCTGGGATCCTCGCTGGGCCCCTCACACTTGGATGCCTTTTGTTTCTTTATTTCTTTTTCCCATCTTCCTACCTTGATAGAATCATGAACTTTTCTCACTGTATCATTCGATCTGGGCTCTGTTTAAATCTCAGGCCAAATTCGTAGATTTTCAGGATGATTTGAAGGTTATCTAGGTAATTTCGTGGGGACAGGTGATTTGGGGACCCTACACTTCCGCCATCTTGCCCCTTCTCCTGTATGTTGCCTTTTAGCTTTGGTTGTTTCCTTCACTTGCGGAAGCTTTTTTATTTGATGAAGTCCCAATAGTAATTTTGCTTTTGTTTCCCTCACCTCAGAGGCATATCTAGAAAGAAGATCCAATAGCCAATGTTAAAGACGTTGCTGCCTATCGTTTCTTCTTTGTGTGGTTTCAGGTCTCACATTTAGGTCTTTCATCCATTTTGAATTTATTTTTTATATATATGGTGTAAGAAAGTGGTCCAGTTTCATTCTTCTGCATGTGGCTGCCTGGTTTTCCCAACACCATTTGTTCTTATCCTGGGGTCAGGGTTAGGGTTTGTTGAAGAGACTGTCTTTGTGCCTTTGGATATTCCTTCTTGCCTTGTTGTCGATTAATGCATCATAGAGTTACAGGTTTGTATCTTGTTTCAGATTTCCATTCTGTTCTATTGATCTAAGCGTCTCCTGTTGGGAGATTCTTGATTGCTGATTCAATTTCTCTGCCTGTTATCTGTGTGTTCAAGTTTCTTATTTCTTCCTTTATCATTTTTGCTATGTTATATATTTCCAGGAATTGATCTATTTCTTCCAGGTTCTTGGTTGCTGGCATATAATTTTTCTTAATGTTCTCTTATAATTGTTTGTATTTCCGTAGTGTTGGTTGTTATTTCTCTTTTCTCATTTGTGATTTTATTTGGGTCCTATCTCATCTTTTTAGCTTTTTTCTTTTTTAAAGATTTTATTTATGTATTCATGAGAAACACAGAGAGGCAGAGGTATAGGCAGAGGGAAAATGAGGCTCAATGCAGGGAGCCTGATGTGTGATGTGATCCCCCATGACCCTGGGATCATGACCTGAGCCAAAGCAGATGCTCAACCACTGAGGCACCCAGGTGTCTTGCTGATTCAATTCCTTTGCTACTTATGGGTCTGTTCACATTTTCTATTTCTTCCTATTTCAGCTTTGCTTGTTTGCACATTTCTAGGGATTTGTCCATTTCTTCCAGGTCTCCCAGTTTGTTAGTGTATAATTTCATAGTATTCCCTTACAATTGTCTAATTTTTCTGGTGTTGATTGTGATCTCTCTTCTCTCATTTGTGATTTTATTCATTTAGGTCTTTTCTCTTTTCTCATTGATAAGACTGGCTATGGCTTAATCCATTTTATTAATTATTTTGAAGAACCAGCTCTTAGTTTCGTTATTCCATTCTACTGTTTTGTTGTTTCTATATTGTTTATTTCTGCTCTCATCTTTATTTTTCCCTTCTTCTGTAGGCTTTAGGCTTTGTTTGCTATTCCTTTTCCAGCTCCTATAGGTGTAGGGTTAGGTTGTCTATTGGAGACTTCTTGTTTCTTGAGGTAGGCCTGTATTGCTATGTACTTCCCTCTTAGGACTGCCTTTGCTACATCCCAGAGGTTTGGAGAAACATGTTTTCATTTTCATTTGTTTTAAATTTCGTCTTTAATATCCTTGTTGCTCCATTCATTCTCTAGTAGGATGTTCATAATCTCCAAGTATTTTTGGTCTGTCCAATTTTTTTTCTTACTGTCGACTTCGAGTTTCATAGCGTCGTGTTCTGAAAATGTACAGCATGTGATATCAACCTTCTTGTACCTGTTGTACCTGTTGAGGGTTGATTTGTGGGCCATGATATGATCTGTTCTGGAGAATGTCCCATGTGCACTTGAAAGAAATGTGTATTCTGCTTTAGGAGGAAATATTCAGACTATATCTTTTGAGTCCCTGTGGTCCAGTGTGTCAAGGCTATTGTTCACCTGTTGATTTTCTGCATAGACGATCGGTCCATTTCCATAAGTGGGTGTTAAAATCCCCTGTCATTGTATTATTATCAGTGAGTTCCTGTACGTTTGTTGTTAATTCGTTTCTATATTTAGGTACTCCCATGTTGGCAGTATAAATATTTAGTTGTTGGATCTTTTTTTTAAATAAATTTATTTTTTATTGGTGTTGAATTGACCAACATACTGAATAACACTCAGTGCTCATCCCATCAAGTGTCCCCCTCAGTGCCCATCACCCATTCACCCCACTTCCTGCCCTCCTCCCCTTCTAGCACCCCTAGTTCATTTCCCAGAGTTAGGAGTCTTTATGTTCTGTCTCCCTTTCTGATATTTCCTACACAATTCTTCTCCATTCCCTTGTATTCCCTTTCACTATTATTTATATTCCCTAAATGAATGAGAATATACACTGTTTATCCTTCTCCATTTGACTTACTTCACTCAGCATAATACCTTCCAGTTCCATCCATGTTGAATTAAATGGTGGGTATCTGTCATTTCTAATGGCTGAGTAATATTCCATTGTATACATAAACCACATCTTCTTTATCCATTCAACTTTCTTTTTAAAAAAATTTTTTTTATTTATGATAGGCACGCAGTGAGAGAGAGAGACAGAGGCAGAGACACAGGCAGAGGGAGAAGCAGGCTCCATGCACCGGGAGCCCGACGTGGGATTCGATTCCGGGTCTCCAGGATCACGCCCTGGGCCAAAGGCAGGCGCCAAACCGCTGCGCCACCCAGGGATCCCTCCATTCAACTTTCGATGGACACCGAGGCTCCTTCCACAGTTTGGCTATTGTGGACATTCCTAATATAAACATCAAGGTGCAGGTGTCCTGGCGTTTCATTGCATCTGAATCTTTGGGGTAAATCCCCAACAGTGCAATTTCTGGGTCGTTGTGCAGGTCTATTTTTATCTCATTGAGGAACCTCCACAGAGTTTTCCCGAGTGGCTGCACCAGTTCACATTCCCACCAACAGTGGTTTCTATATTTAGGTACTCCCATGTTGGCAGCATAAATATTTTGTTGTTTGATCATGATAGAGAGTCTTTTTAATTATGAAATAATGCCCTTCTTCATCTCTTCTTACAGTATTTGTTCTTTCTTTTTTGAAATTTAAAATATTTATTTATTTATTCATGAGAATTACACAGAGAAGCAGAGGAAGGAACATAGCAGAGTGAGAGGCAGGCTCCCCAAAGGAGGCCGATGTGGGACTCGATCCTGAGATCCCAGAATCACACCCTAAGCCAATTGCAGATGCTCAACCACTGAGCCACCAGGTGTCCCCCAGGGTTTGGTTTCAAATCTCATTTGTCTGATATAAGTATGGGTCCTCCAGTTTTCTTTTGATATCCATTAGCATCATAGATGATTTTCCATCCCCTGACTTTCAATCTGTTGGTGTCTATAGGTCTATGTGAGCATCTTGTAGGCAGTGTACAGATGGATGTTGTTTTTTTAATAATAATTTTATTTATGATAGTGTGAGAGAGAGAGAGAGAGAGAGAGAGAGAGAGAGAGAGAGGTGGGGGGCAGAAAATTAGGCAGAGATAGAAACAGGCTCCCCACCAGGAGCCCAATATGGGACTCGATCCAAGACTCCAGGATCACACCCTGATTCTAAGGCAGAGGCTCAACCCCTGAGCCACCCAGACATCCTGGATCCTATTTTTTAAGCCACTCTGATACACTGTATCTTTTTATTGGAGCATTTAGTCTATCAGCAGTCAGAGTGATTATTCAAAGATATGAACTTTGTGCATTTGTGTTACCAGAAGTGTTGGTGTTTCTGGTGACGTTCTCTGAGCCTTTCTCGTCTTTGTTGCTTTTGGTCTCTTTTTTTCCCCCACTAGAAGAGTCCCTCTTAAAATTCCTTACTGGACTGGTTAAGTGGTCATGAACTCCTTTATATGTTGCCTGTCTGGGAAAATCTTTTTCTCTCCTTCTCTCCTGTATGACACCCTTGCTGAAGAAAGAATTCATAGAAATTGGACTCCAATAAAAATAAATTTAAAAACATAAAATAAATTCTTGCTAATATGATTGAGGGAAATGGCATTTAGGATGAAAACCAGAAGCAGAAAGAGAGGAGGACAGATTTCACCCTCCGTAGCCTTCACAGGGACCTGGTGTCCTTTCCTAGGAGGGCCCCCCTCTCCGGAGGATGCTTCCTGCCCCTCTGCCCTCCTTGTTTGAACACAGCAAACACATATCCGTGCCTACAACACCTCTGCAGTCATGGCTTATAGCGTTTTCCAAATATCCTATTGGGGACCACAGCGTAGTGTATGTAACCATCTGGCTGCTGTTTGACAACATTGGGGGGATTCCGACTTTTGTTGGTTTTGAGGTGCATGTGTGTCTATCACATGCAGCTATCCCATGCAGCTATCAGATCCTCTGGCTGGGTCACCCCAAACCCTGAAATGGTTGGCAGAACATCATTTCTGGTGCTGGCGCTGGGTGGCTAGCAGGGCTCTCCTGGCCACGCCGGGGCTCACTCGTGCAGGAACTTTCAGCTGGAGGGTCATCAGAGCTGGAAGTTCCAGCTCGGCCACATTCCCATGTCCAGCAGTGGGTCCGGCCTCCCCTGAATGGCACGTGGGGACGTCAGCTGTGTGTGCCTTCTGGCGCCCCTGCAGGGGCTGGTTGGGGCCTAGGTGGTGCCCCCTCCTCCTTTCTGGGGGTCTCTCCACGCCCCGTGCACATAGTTCTGGGAGACACAGAAATGGGCTGGCTCTGCATTTTCACACCACAACACTTTATTGACTTCCTACAGCAAACGGGCTCAGAGCCATGAGTGCTTGCCTTCCCCTGGGGAAGGAGACCTTTCTGTCCTTTAAGGCGGGGCAAGAATCACATGGGGTGGGGGGGCGGGTGCTGGAGTCCACCACCTGGGAGCATGTGTGGACTCTGGGTGGGGGTGAGTGTCCTGAGGTTTCTGCCTGATTGACGGTTCTGAGGACAGCAGAGCTGACCTGGACCTGCAGGTCATGGGCTCCTGCACTGGGTCCCCACAGGGCAGCGGGACCCTGGCCTCGGGTTCTCTGGGGCCACAGCACCTGGTGGAGCCTGCCTCCTGGTGTGGGTGCGTGTGGGCCCCACCGGCTTACCCCTTCTCTCCCCACTCTGGGGTGTCCCGGGATCCCCAGGGCTGCCCTAGATCAGCGACCTGTATCTGTGGGGCACACCCAGGGCCCAGGAGGCCACATCCAGCTGTGAGAAGGCTCGCTCAGCCCGGGGCCAGAATCCAGGGCTGGCCAGGGCCATGGGGGCCTGATTCCATTAGTCTTTGAGTTGGGACTGGTGGGAGCTCAAATCAACCCAGCACCCAAAGAGCCTGGACCCAAGTCAGCCCAGGTCCCTCTGGGTTAGTGGCTGGTGTCCTGTGCAGGTTGTGCTGCCCTCCAGGAGGAAGAGTGGGAGGAGGCAGGGCACAGTGCTTCCTCTGCTCCACCCACGTGCACCCACCCTGTCATGGGCTCCATGTCTTTCCTCCTCGCGGGCTCCCTGTCTTTCCTCCTCCCTGCAACCCCTGGATGCTCTATGGGACAACCGGGCTTCTGATGGTAACAGGCTGTCCAGAGAACCACAGGGAGGCTGAGCATGTCCCACAGGGGACAGCTGTATGCACTGGATCCTTGCTGGGGGGCGATGTGTGAGTGGATGGTGTGGGGGCAGGGGTGTGATGGTGGTGGATTGAGGGGGATGGTGTAGGGGGGATGGTGTTGGGGTATAGTGTGGGTGGGTTTGGTGTGGGGGTGTGAGCGGAATGTTGTAGGGGGGATGCCATGAGGGATAATGATGTAGGGGGATAGTGTGTGGGTGGGGAATGAGGGGGATGGCGTGGGGGGCCTGTGGACACAGGGCATCCCCTTTCTCTAAGATGCACACCGAGACATCCTAGATAAAGGCGACCACAGTCTGGGGTTTGTTGTGACACCTGTCCCAGGGGCCCCGTGTGGTCAGTGCAGGGCCCTGGCTGGACCGGGCACATTATCTGGGTGTCATCATACTATGTATGTTTACAAATTGCAAATTGTCTCAAATTAAATGCATAGAATTTAGAAATATATAAAGCACCGAGGGTGGGTGTCACCCTGACCCTTCCAACCCTCATCGGATCGATGTGTGTCCTCCTCCAGTCACAGCTATGCAACCTGCACCCAGGTTCCCTTAATGCCCCCCATGGCCCCCACCCAGGCACCTGGTTTTCAGGGTGCCGTCCATCACCCCTTTGGGGTCTCCTCACATGGCAACCCCTGGAGGCCCCATCCTAGTGGCCTCCTCATCCCTGAGACACCGGGGGTGGGGGCACAGAGGTCATCCCCAGCACCCTACAATGCCGCTGTGTTTTGTTGGCTGCTGTTCTTCCCCCGGCCTCAGAAGCCCCATGTTCCCTACCCAGATGCCACCAGTCCTCCCCCGGGTCCCAATTCCCCCTGGTGCCTCAGCCTCACCCTACCCCGTAGTAATCCCAAAACATGATGTGACTGCTGAACGTCATGTTGATGTCCAGGTCCACCTGCTTGATGTCCCTGGAGGAGACCAGGGCCTCTTACTTCATTTCCTGCGGGAATACCAGGGTGGAGGAGCCAGCGTTAGGGACTCAGACCCCGACATGTCACCAGGTGCCATCCTGGGCAGGGAGCCCAGGGGCCACCATGGGAGTGTGTCCTGCCGAATCCTCCTTCCTTCCCCTGGAAGGCCGGGGATGGCAGGAGTGCCCAGCGTGCCCATGGACCTGTGTGAGGGCCTGTGCCCAGCTGTTGTGGGCGGGGAGGTGACTGAGGGTCAGCCTGGGTGGGAGGGGACAGGGGGTCAGTCTAGGTGGGAAGGGGACATGGGGTGTTGTGCACAAGATGGCGAATCCGAGAAACCACTAAGGAACCGACTGATGCAAACAAACGAGGGTTGTTTTACAAACTCGAGCATGGGTCCAAGTATACCCCACAGAGTGGAACAGGGACTTGGACCCTGAGGACGGTTTTAGCTTAGTTTTAAGGGCTAGTCTCGGGGACCTCCAGAAGGGCTGGAACAATTCCTCAAGTTCTGTTCACATTTTGATATGGGGCCTTCAGGGGATTGAGCTCTCTTCTCATTCTAATAGGGGCTTCCAGCTCTTGGCTTTGGCTCAGTTTTTATACTATTGTGGGGCATACTAGGACATTAAGCTGTAAATTTTTGTTTTTTTCCTGTAACTGAAGTAATGTAAATTTCAGCTCTTCTTCACAGGGGACTGGGATTGCTGGACTTGTGAAAATGCTGAACTTAAAGTGGAATGGCCGTAATGTTCTCGGCCTCCACGCATCCCGTCCCATACTTTCTAGCTCCTGCTGCCCTCCCCGGAGCTCCTAAGAGAGCAATTGCAAATGACCTCAGCGCGGCAGCCTGTGTTGGGGGACAAGCCCAGGGATTTGGGATCAGGAAGACCTGGAGATCCCGTATTGGCTATGCAGCGAGATTCAATGCTGCAGACTCTTATTCCCTAAGGCTATCTTGACAACTGACTTTGTACATAGAAAAGTTCTCCTTTGCCTTTAAAAGATGAGGAGCAAGTCAAAGCGTTTTTTCTCTGCACATCAGATTGCTCAGATTCCAATCTGAGATGTATTGACTGTTAATATGGATAATGTACTATCCGTAGTAGTATTGTTAAAATATTCTGACACTAGTAATTCAGAGGGATGAGGCTTTCTCAAGTATTTCTTCACAGCTCACTCATCAGAAAATAAATCTTTATGGATTTGGAAATAACTGAGAGACATTATTACCAATGGTCCTATTATTATGTGAAGGATTCTTCCCTGAGATTCTTCCCCTGTTTCAACTGACACTGAAACACTTTGAACTCTTTGGAAGACAAATGTCAAGGAGATAAATGTTATGCCTTGCGAATTTTAAATGCACTTGCAATATGGTGTCTATTATAATAGAAGTATTTTTATCTGATTTTTGCTATTTATTATGCTTTCCTGCTTTTCAGGTTGAGGAGGCATTATACGTGTTCATAAGTGTTTTCTTTCCTTCTGATCTAAAATTCTTACTTTGTTTCCATCAAAGGAACTCTTTAAGAATAAGGCAAAATTAATTCAACTATTCTTAAAATGTCTTCACACTTGGAGCCTGATTCATTTAAGTCAATTTTCAAAATAAATCTTATTTATTAGGAAAAAAAGATTTATAGGGAAATTGAAAAGATAGTACAGAGCATTTGCATGCACTGGCACTCAATTTCTCCAATTATTGATATCTTATATTAGTACGGTACAAATATGAGCTAATGAATCAATATTAAAATATTCGCATTAACCAAAGTCCATACTTTATTCAGATTTCCTTAGCTTTTGCTAAGTTACCATCCTTCATATCACATTCCATTTGTGCTCCTGTTTTCTTAGGCTCCTCTGGATTGTAACAGTCTTTCAGCCTTTCCTTGTTGTTGTTGAATGGAACACTTTGAGAAGTAGAGTATTTTGTAAAATTTCCCTCAGTTGGGACGTGTCTATTGTTTATCTCATGATTGAACTGTTTTTGTGGATTATATACAGAGATATACTGCTATTTTTATTATATCATATAAAGGATAGATACTATCAACATGATTTATCAGTCTTTGTATTGATCTGATCATCTTGCTGAGGTAGTGTTTGTCAGCTTTCTCCGTAGTAAAGTGATTTATTATTATTATTAATTATTATTATTATTATTATATTATCATTCTTATTTTAGGTTTTTCATAATATATTTTGCAGAAGGAAGTTACTATGTGTATTGCACACATAAAAGTGTGAAGATATGCTCATGAACTTGAGTGTGGTATGTCTGCACGAATTGTTTGAAATTCTTCTACATGGGAGATTTCTCTTTCTTGTGGGTTTGTTTGTTTCTTTTTCAAAGATGTTATTTATTTATATGAGAGAGAGAGAGGAGAAAAAGCATGAGCGAGAGTGGCAGAGGGAGAGGGAGAAGCAGGTTCCCTGCTAAACAGGGAGCCTGCCTTGGGACCTGGATCATGATCTGAGCCTAAGGCAGAAGCTTAACTGACTGAGCCACCCAGGTGCCTATCTATCTATCTATCTATCTATCTATCTATCTATCTATCTATCTTTCTTTCTTTCTTTCTTTCTTTCTTTCTTTCTTTCTTTCATTTCTTTCTTCTTTCTTTTTTTTAATGTTTGTTTATTTTTTAATTTTTATTTATTTATGATAGTCACAGAGAGAGAGAGAGAGAGGCAGAGACACAGGCAGAGGGAGAAGCAGGCTCCATGCACTGGGAGCCTGACGTGGGATTCGATCCCGGGTCTCCAGGATCGCACCCTGGGCCAAAGGCAGGTGCTAAACCACTGCGCCACCCAGGGATCCCTGTTTCTTTCTTTTATTTTAATAATAATTTTATTTTTTATTGGTGTTTAATTTGCCAACATACAGAATAACACCCAGTGCTCATCCCGGCAAGTGCCCCCCTCAGTGCCCATCACCCATTCACCCCCACTGCCCGCCCTCCTCCCCATCCATCACCCCAGTTCATTTCCCTGAGTTAGGAGTCTTTATATTCTGTCTCCCTTTCTGATATTTCCCACATATTTCTTCTCCGTTCCCTTATATTCCCTTTCACTATTATCTATATTCCCCAAATGAATGAGAACATACAATGTTTGTCCTTCTCCAATTGAGTTACTTCACTCAGCATAATACCTTCCAGTTCCATTCACGTTGAAGCAAATGGTGGGTATTTGTCGTTTCTAATGGCTG
The DNA here is from genome assembly GCF_011100685.1 of Canis lupus familiaris. Taxonomy (NCBI): domain Eukaryota; kingdom Metazoa; phylum Chordata; class Mammalia; order Carnivora; family Canidae; genus Canis; species Canis lupus. The sequence goes on along the minus strand of NW_023330699.1, from coordinate 27,667 downwards.
AGCAAGGCCCACCTGTTCTCTCTCTTCATCTTCTGAGTCTCCTAAGATATGAATGTTATTGTTTTAATAAGTGGCTGACTTCCCTACGTCTGTCTCTGTGGTCCATAACCTTTCTTGTTTTTATGGCTTCTACGTGGGACTGCATCTCAGTTATAGCATTTTTAACGTTGGCCTGACTAGATTTTAGTTCTTTTATTTCTACTGTAAGGGATTCTCTAGTTTTCTTCTGTGCTCTTTTTCCAGCCCAGCTGCTATCTTTATAATAATTGTTTTAAACTGTAGTTAGACATCATATATGTGTATTGATGGACTTCCTGGCTGTGAGTACTACCTCATATTATTTTATGGAGGTGAATTTCTCCATCTCATTACCTTTTCCAGAAAAGAAAGAGGGAAGAAAAAGAAAACCATGGAAAACAATAACAACTGCCCTCCAAAAAAAAAAAAAAATTCACACACCAGATTATTTTGGCCTGCATTTTAAAAGACTCTAAATCCCAAAATATGAAACACAATTAAAGTACCATGAAAATAAAAATAAGAAATATATAAGGTACATACATAAAAATTAAAATAAGGCAATTAAAAAAAAATCAAAGAAAATAAATGAAAATAAAGCACAAAGTACAAAGGAAGCTAGATCCTACTTTCCAGGCAGAGCTGAATCTCTGCATCCTCTGTGGTCCGACAACTTGGTGGCAGTGAGTGGTCTGTGCAGGGTCTGGGGATGGGCTCTGGCGCTGATTATCAGGTGCACATCTGCTTGGTAGATGCAACTGCGGGGTCAGAGGCGGGGTGGGCGTCAGCACCTCTGCCCTCCAGTAGGCGGTGCAGTGCTGCTCCCTGAGACCCCCCCTGGTGGGCAGGATGTGGGTGGGGTCTCTGGGTCCTCTGGCTCTGGGGCTGAGCATCCTTCCCTCCCAGTCTGCATGGACTTCCACAGAAGAGCTCCCAAGCCCCCGGGTCTCTGCCGATTCTCTCAGAACCCTGCATTTACTCTACCTGTCTCCAAGCTTCTTTTGGTTTTGTTTTTTTATCTCAGAGAAGCTGACACTGATGCAAACACATGAGGGTTTATTCACAAGCTCGAGCTAGTGTCCTAGTATACCCAACAGAGTGGAGCAGAGACTTGGACCACGAGGTGGGTTTTAGCTTAGTTTTAAGGGCTGGTCTTGGGGACCTCCAGAAGGGCTGGAGCAATCCCTCAAGTTCTGTTTACATTTTGATATGGGACATTCAAGGGCATTGAGCTCTGTTCTCATTCTAATAGAGGCTTCCTGTCCTTGGCCTGGGCTCAGTTTTGATTCTATTGTGGGGCTTTCTAGGTCATTAAGCTGTAAACTTTTTTTTTTCCTGTAACTGAAGTATGTAAATTTCAGCTCTTCTTCACAGGGGCCTGGGATGGCTGGTCTTGTGCTAAAGCTGAATTTAAATTGGAATGGCCTTAATTTTCTTGGCCTCCAGGCTTCCCATCCCATCCTATCTACCTCCTTCCCCCTTCCCCAGAGCTCCTAAGAGAGCAAATGCAAATGACCTCAGCTTGGCAGCCTGTGTGGGGGACAGGTCCAGGGATTTGGGATCAGGAAAACCTGGGGCTTGGGCTTCCCAGCTGTGCAGCAGGATTCCATGCTGCAGACTCTTATTCCATAAGGCTATCTTGACAACTGACTTTGTACATAGAAAAGCTCTCCTTTGTCTTTAAAAAATGAAGAGCGAGTCAAAGCTTTTTTTCTCTGCGCATCTAATTGCTCAGATTCCAATCTGAGACATATTTTCCTGTTAATAAGGATAATTTACTATCCGTGGTACTATGGTTAAAATATTCTGACACAAGTAATTCAGAGGGATGAGGGCTTCTCATCTCTTTCTTCACAACTCAGTCACTCATCAGGAAATGCATCTTTATGGATTTAGAAAGAACTGAGAGACATTAGTACCAATGGTCCTATTATTTATGTGAAGGATCCTTCCCTGAGATTCTTCCCCTGTTTCAACTGACACTGAAACACTTTGAACTCTTTGGAAGACAAATGTCAAGGAAATAAATGTTATGCATTGCTAATTTTAAATGCACTTGCAATATGGTGTCTATTATGCTAGAATTATTTTTATCTGATTTTTGCTATTTATTATCTGTTCCTGCTTTTCAGGTTGAGGAGGCATTATGCATGTACATAAGTGTTTTTTTCTTTCCTTCTGATCTAAAATTCTTACTTTGTTTCCATCAAAGGAACTCTTTAAGAATAAGGCAAAAGTTAATTCAACTATTCTTAAAATGTCTTCACACTTGGAGCCTGATTCATTTAAGTCAATTTTCAAAATAAATCTTATTTATTAGGAAAAAAAACAAAGATTTATAGGGAAATTGAGAAGATAGTACAGAGCATTCTCATGCACTTGCACTCAATTTCTCCAATTATTTTACCTTATATTAGTACGGTACAAATATTAGCTAATTAATCAATATTAAAAACGTCGCATTAAAAAAGACCAAAAAAAAAAAAAAAGAAAAGAAAAGAAAAACAAAGGCCATAGTTTATTCAGATTTCCTTAGTTTTTGCTAAGTTACAATCCCTCATATCACATTCCATTTGTCCTCCTGTTTCCTTAGGCTCATCTGGATTGTGACAGTCTTTCTGCCTTTCCTTGTTGTTGTTGAACTGGAACACTTTGAGAAGTAGAGTATTTTTGTAAAATTTCCCTCAGTTGGGACGTGTCTGTTGTTTATCTCATGACTGAACTGTTTTTGTGGATTATATACAGAGATATACTGCTATTTTTATTATATCATATAAAGGATAGATACTATCAACATGATTTATCAGTCTTGGTATCGATCTGATCATCTTTCTGAGGTAGTGCTTGTCAGCTTTCTCAGTAGTAAACTCATTCTTTATTATTATTAATTATTATTATTATATTATCAATATTATTTTAAGTTTTTCATATTATATTTTGTAGAGGAAGTTACTATGTGTATTCCACATGTAAGAGTGGACAGAACGTAAAGACTGCTAACTCTGAGAAAGGAACTAGGGGTGGTAGAAGGGGAGGAGGGGCGGGGGGTGGGGAGTGAATGGGTGACGGGCACTGGGGGTTATTCTGTATGTTAGTAAATTGAACACCAATAAAAAATAAATTAAAAAAAATAAATAAATAAGAAAAAAAAGTTAAAAGCTGTGAAAAAAAAAGAGTGGGAAGCTATGCTCATGAACTTGAGGGGTGGAATGTCTTCACAAATTGTTTGAAATTCTTCTACATGGGCAATTTCTCTTCCTTGTGGGTTTGCTTGTTTGCTTCTTTTTCAAAGATGTTTTTTATTTATTTGAGAGAGTGAGGAGAGATAAATCTGAGCGATGAGAGGAGAGGGAGAAGCAGGTTCCCTGCTGAACAGGGAGCCTGCCTTGGGACCTGGATCATGATCTGAGCCTAAGGTAGAGCTTAACTGACAGAGCCACACAGGTGCCACTCTTTCTTTCTTTCTTTCTTTCTTTCTGTCTTTTTCTTTCTTTCTTTATCTCTCTCTCTCTCTCTCTCTCTTTCTCTTCTTTCTTTCTTTTCTTCTTTCTTCTCAAGCCAGCAACTTCTGAGGAATTCCTCCCTCAGATGGGAGCTACATACTAACATCCATACCAGAGTACCTAGCTGAAAGCTCTCTCTGGGGAATTCCCTTCGGAGATGAGCTGATGAAGTGGTCCTTCCCAGTTCCACACTGCCTGCAGGTGCAGTTACGAACATCCTCACTAGACATGTTTGTCAGAAGCTCATAGGACGCAAGGGCCAGCTGCAGGCTTCAACATGTGTCTCCAGGTGCAGTAGAGCGGTATTCATGGAATGTCCCATCTTATAATGCTGCTACGTTCTCACGGCCATCAGAAAGAGCTAGTAGAATACTGGCTTCTAGGCATGCCTCCTTTTGAGAGCTGAGCTCAGGGCAGGACCGTCCGCATCCTGGCTGCCTGTAGTAGTCGTAGCTACTAACATCCTTATGTTAGGTGTTGGCAGAGGTTGGAGAAATGCAAGTGGAAGTGTCAGGACTCTACTCACGTGTATCTGAGTTCAATACAGGATTGCCAACGTCCTTGTTCAATTAGAGTGTAGCTCGGGTATACCTCCTCGATAAGTGTCTAGCAGACATCGGCCTTCAAAGCATACACACTTTTGAGAGTTGAGCTTCTGGTCTGTACCTCCCCCCTCCTGACTGCCTGTACGTTCCACTTCCACAGCATTTCATTGTATGCGGGATAGTAGCAGAGTGAAAACCATATCTGCCTTGTCAATTTCGTGCCTAGTGGACAGCTGCCTGCAAGGCATGCACACTCCTTTGGCTTGAGCTTATGGCTTGTACCTCCCATATGCTGACCGCCTGTACGCTTCACTTCCAAAGGATTTCGTTCGATATGGGATGCAAGTTTTGCGAGAGGCAAGTGTCTCTTAGTTCAATCCAGTGACTTCTGAGGAATTCCTCCCTCAGATGGGAGCTACATACTTACTTCCAAACCTGAGTGCCTAGCTGAAAGCTCTCTCTGGGGAATTTCCTTCTGCGAGATGAGCTGACACGCAGTTTTCCTGTTCCACACTGCATGCAGATGCAGTTACGAACATCCTCACTAGACATGTTTGTCAGAAGCTCATGGGAGTGCAAGGGCCAGCTGCAGGCTTCAATGGTTTGTGTCTCCAGGTGCAGTAGAGCGTGTATTCATTGTATTCGTACCGCCTACAATTCTGCTACATTCTCACGGCCATCAGAACGAGCTAGTATAAAGCTGGCTTCTAGGCATGCTCTGTTGTGAGAGCTGAGCTCAGGGCAGGACCTCTCCCACATCTTGCCTGCCCATAGTCATAGCTGCTAACATCTTTACGTGGAGTGCTAGGAGATGTTAGAGAAATGCGACTGGAAGTGTCAGGACTATACTCACGTGTATCTGAGTTGATACATCGATTGCCAATTCCTTGTTCAATTAGAGTGTAGCTCGGGTATGCCTCACCTCGATAAGTGTCTAGCAGACATCGGCTTGCAAAGCATACACACTTCGGAGATTTGAGCTTATAGCCTGTACCCTCCCCCATCCTGACTGCCTGTACGTTCTGCTTCCACAGCATTTCGTTGTATGCGTGAGAGTAGCGGAGTGAGAACCAAGTGTCTGCCTTGTCAATTTCGCGCCTAGCGGACAGCTGCCTCCAAGGCATGCACACTCCTTTGGATTGATCTTAGGACTTGAACCTCCCACATGCTGACCGCCTGTACGCTTCGCTTCCAAATGATTTCATTTGATACGGGACCAAGTTTTGAGAAATAAATGTTTCTTAGTTCAATCCAGCACTTCTGAGGAATTCCTCCCTTAGATGGGAGCTACATACTAACTTCCAAACCTGAGTTACTAGCTGAAAGCTCTCTCTCTCGGGGAACTTCCCTCTCGGAGATGAGTTGAAACGTGGTCCTTCCCAGTTCCACACTGCCTGCAGATACAGTTACAAACATACTCACTAGACATGTTTGTCAGAAGCTCATGGGATGCAAAGGGCAAGCTGCAGACTTCAAGGTTGTGTCTCCAGGTGCAGTAAAGCGGTATTCATGGAACATCCTGAATATCAATGCTGCCACGTTCTCATGGCCAACAGAACGCAGTTAGTAGAAAGCTGGCTTCGAGGCATGCCTCCTTTTGAAAGCTGAGCTCAGGGCAGGACCGTCCCGCATCCTGACCTCCCATAGTCATAGCTGCTAACATCCTTATTTTAGGTGTTGGGAGAGGTTGGAGAAATGCAAGTGGAAGTGTCAGGACTGTACTCACGTGTATCTCAGTTCAGTACAGTGATTACCAGCATCCTTGTTTAATTAGAGTGTAGCTTGGGTATACCTTGCCTCGATAAGTGTCTAGCAGACATCGGCCTGCAAAGCATACACACTTCTGAGAGTTGAAATTTATGCCTTGTACCTCGCACATGCTGACTGCAGGTACACTTCACTCCTATAAGGCCTAGGCTCGATGCGTGACAGAAGTTTTGTCAGAGGTTAGTGGAAGGTGCTGGCCCACACAATTAGTCTCCAAGCCCAATCCAGAGATATGTGAGGAACTGCTCTCTAGGATTGGTGCTACACACTAAGTTCCATACATGAGAATCTAGTTGAACACAGTGTCCAAAGGGTACTTGCTTCTGAGACTTGAGCTCACCTCCAGTCCCTCACAGTTCCACACGGCCTTCAGATGAAATTTTGAACATCCTCACTAGACGTGTTGGTCAGAAGCTCATAGGACAAAAGGAGCTAGCTGCAGGCTTCAATGCTTGTGTCTCTAGGTGCAATAGAGCGGTATACATGGAAACCTCCTGACTTACAAATTAGCTACATTCTCATGGCCATAAGAACGCAGCTAGTGGAAAGGTGCATTCGAGGCATGCTGCTGAGGATCAGAGTCACCAGTTCCAGATGAGGGACAGTTGGGGGCCAGAGTCACTGGTACAGAAGAGGCCAAAGTGAGGACCAGAGTTTTCAGGTCCAGGTGAGTCCCGGTGTGGAATAGAGGAACCATGTCCCGATGATGCCCAGGTAGGGACCAGAGTCACCAGGTCCAGATGAGGCCCAGGTGGGGAGCATATTCACTAGGTTCAGGTGAGGCCCAGTTGAGGACCACAGTCACCAGGTCTCGTTGAGGCCTAGAGGGGTACCAGAATCACCTGGTCCAGGTGACATCCAGATGGGGACCAGAGTCACCAGGTCAGGGTGAGGCCCAGAGGGTTCAAGAGTCATCATGTCAAGGCGAGGCTCAGGTGTGGAACAGAGTAACCAGGTCCCAATGATGCCAAGGTGAGGACCAGAGTCACCAGATCTGGGTGACGCCTAGATAGGATCAGAGTCACCAGTTCCAGGTGAGGTCCAAGAAGGAGTCCACAGCAACCAGGTCCAGGTGGGGAACAAGGTCACCAGGAGTGGGTGAGGCCCAGATGGGGACTAGATTCACCAGGTCCAGGTGAGGCCCAGGTGGTGACCAGAGTCACCGGGTCCGGGTGAGGACCAGGGTAAGGACCAGATTCACCAGGTCCAAGAGGCCCACGTGGGGACCTGAATCACCAGGTATGGGTGAGGCCCAGGTGGCAACCCCACTCACCAGGTCCAGGTGAAGCCAACCTGCAGGCCATAGTCACCAGATCCAGGTGAGGCCCTGGTGGGGACCAGAGTCCCCAGATAAATGTGAGGCTAGAAGAACACCACAGTCACCAGGTCCAGGTGTGGTTCATGTGGGAACGAGAGTCACCAGGTCCAGGTGAAACCCAGGTGGGGACCACAGTCACCAGGTCCAGATTGAGGCCTAGGTGGGGGGCCCAGAGTCATCAGGGCCAGGTGAGGCCAAAGTGTGGAGCAAAGTTATCAGGTCCAGGTGAGTCCCAGGTGGGAACCAGTCACCTCGTCCAGGTGAGGCCCACAAGTGTAGTGCCTCCAAGCTCAATCCCTCGATTTCCTAGTAGTTCTTGTCTTAGACTGGTACTACATACTAAGTTCCATACTAGCTAATAGAACCCTGCATCCAACGGCAACTTACATTCGAGAGTTGGGCTCACACGCAGTCCTTCACAGTTCCACACTGCCTGCAGAATGTCTTTCCAACGTCTTCACCGGAGGTGCTTGTCAAAAGCTTGTGAGACGCAAGTGGAATAATGCAGGCCTGGAAGGTGTCTCCAGGTGGAGTAGAGTGGTATTCTTGGAACCTCCTGAGTTAGAATACTGCTGCGTTCTCAGGGCCAGAAGAATGCAGCTAGTTGAAAGCTGGCTTCTAGACATGCTTCCTTGTGAGAGTTGAGGTGAGGGCAGGACCCTCCCGCAACCTAACTGCCTGTAGACATAGGTCCTAACATCCTTATGTTAGGTGCTGGAAAAGGTTGTGAAAAGCATGTAGACGTTTCAGGCTTGTAGTCACGTGTAACTGAGTTCAATACAGCGATTTCCAACAGCCTTGTTCAATTAAAGTGTAGCTAGGTTCTAACTCCCATAAAAGAGTGGCTAGCAGACATCTGCCTGCAAAGCATACACGCTTCTGAGAGTTGAGCTTATGGGCTGTACCTCCCACAATCTGACGGCCTGTACGGATCGCTTCCACAGCATTCCCTTCTATGCGGGACAGTAGCGGAGTGAGAACCAAGTGTCTGCATTGTCAATTTCGCGACTACCGGACACCTGCCTCCAAGTGATGCACACTCCTTTGAATGAGCTTATGGCTTGTTCCTCCCACGTGCTGACCGCCTGTACCTTTCACTTCGAAAGGATGTCGTTCGATACGGGACACAAGTTTTGTGAGAGGCAAGTGTCTCCCAGCCCAATCCAACGACTTCTGAGTAATTCCTCCCTCAGAAGGTAGCTACATACTAACTTCCAAACCTGAGTACCTAGTTGAAAGCTGTCTCTCTGGGGAACTTCCTTCTGCAAGATGAGCTGACACACGGTCCTTCCCAGTTCCACACTGCCTACAGATGGAGTTACGAACATCCTCACTAGACATGTTTGTCAGAAGCTCATGGGACGCTAGGGGCAAGCTGCAGGCTTCAACGGTTGTGTCTCCAGGTGCAGTAGAGTTTTATTCATGGAACGACCTGACTTCCAATGCTGTAAAGTGTGGGTTAGGTTACGGGTTAGGGTTAGGGTTAGGGTCCTGTTTAAGCTTAGGGTTAGGGTTAGGGTTCAGGTTAGGTTAGGGGTAGGTTCAGGGTTAGGGGTAGGCTACGGGTTAGGGTTAGAATTAGGTTATGGGTTAGGTTATGGGTTAGGGTACGGGTTAAGTTATGGATTAGGGTATGGGTTAGTGTTAGGGTTAGGGTACGGGTTAGGGTTAGGTTTAGGGTACGGCTTAGGGTTCGGTTTAGGTTTATGGTTAGGGTTAGGGTACGGGTTAGGGTTAAAGTTAGGGTACTGTTTAGGGTTAGGGTTAGGTTACGGGTTAGGGTTAGGGATAGGGTAAGGGTTAAGGTTAGGATTAGGTTAGGGTTAGGGTTAGGATTAGGGATTGGGTTTCATTAGGTTTAGGGTTGGGGTAAGGTTAGGGTTAGGGTACGGGTTAGAGTTTGGGTTAGGGTACGGGTGAGGGTTAGGGTAAGCGTTAGGGTAAGCGTTAGGGCACGGGTTAGGATTAGGGTACGGTTTAAGGTTAGGTTTAGGGTTAGGTTTAGGGTTAGGGTATGGGATAGGGTTAGGTTTAGGGTACTGTTTAGTGTTAGGGTTAGGGTTAGGTTACAGGTTAGGGTTTACGGTTAGGGTTAGAGTACGGGTTAGGGTTAGAGTTAGAGTTCGGGTTATATTTAGGGTTAGGGTTAGGCTACGTGTTAGGGTTAGTGTTAGGTTTATGATTAGGGTTCGGTTTAGGCTTAGGTTTAGGGTACAGATTAGGGTTAGAGTACGGGTTAGGGTTAGGGTTTGGGTACGGTTTAGAGATATGGTATGGATTATTGTATGGGTTAAGGTATGGGTTAGGGTACTGGTAACAGTTAGGGTTTGGGTTAGGTTTAGGGTACGGGTTAGGGTTAGGTTTAGGGTACTGTTTAGGGTTAGGGTTAGGGTTAGGTTATGGTTTAGGGTTAGTGTAGGTTACGGGTTCGGGTTAGTGTTAGGGTTAGGTTTCGGTTAGGGTTAGGGGTAGGGTTAGGGTTTAGGGTTAGGGTTAGGGTACTGTTTAGGGTTAGGTATAGTGTTAGGTTTAGTTTATGGGTTAGGGTTAGGGTTAGTGTTAGGTTATGGGTTAGGGTTCGGGTTAGGATATGGGATACGTTTAGGGGTAGGGTTAGGGAATGGGTTAGGGTTAGGGTTGGGGTTAGGCTTAGGTTATGGGTTCAGGTTAGGGTTAGGGGTGGGGTATGGGTTTGTTTATGGGTTAGGGTACGGGTACGGTTATGGGTTAGTGTACAGGTTAGTGTTAGGGTTTGGGTTAGGGAACAGGATAGGTTTAGGTTTTGGGTATGGGTTAGGGTACAGGTTAGGTTACGGTTTAGGGTTAGGGTACGGGTTAGAGTTAGGGTTCAGGTTAGGGTTGGGGTTAGGGTTAGGTTTAGGGTAGGGTTAGGTTTAGGGTTACGGTACGGGTTAGCGTACGCATTAGGGTTAGGGTTAGGGTACGGGTTAGGATTAGGGTACAGGAGAGTTAGTGTTAGAGTTAGGGTACGGGTTTGGGTTAGAGTTAGGGTTAGGGTACGGCTTAGGTTTAGGTTTAGTGTTAGGGTTAGGTTAAGGTACACGTTAGGGTTAGGGTACTGTTTAGGGTTAGGTTTAGTTTACGGGTTAGGGTTAGGGTTAAGGTTAGTTTACGTGTTAGGGATAGGGTTTGGGTGAGGTTTAGGGTTAGGTTAGGGTTAGGGTTAGGTTTAGAGATAGGGTTAGGGTTATGATTAGTGCTAGGGTTAGGTTAGGGGTAGTTTTAGTGTGAGGGTACGGGTTATGGTTAGGGTTAGGGTAGGGTACGGTTTAGGGTTAGGGTACGGGTTAGGGTTAGTGTACGGGTTAGGGTTAGTGTTAGGGTTAGGGGTTAGGGTTAGGGTTATAGTTATGGTTAAGGATTAGGGTTTAGGATTAGGGTTAGGGGTTAGGGGTTCGGGTTCGGGTTAGGGTTAAGGGTTAGGGGTTAGGGTTAGGGGTTAGGGTTATGGTTAGGGTTAGGAGTTAGGGTTAGGTTTTGGGTTAGGGTTAGGGTACGGCTTAGGGTTAGGTTAGGGTTAGTGTTAGGGTTAAGGTACACGTTTGGGTTAGGGTTAGGGTACTTTTGGGGTTAGGGTTAGGTTTAGTTTATGGGTTAGTGTTAGGATCAGGGTTAGGTTTAGTTTTCGTGTCAGGGATACGGTTAGGGTGAGGGTTAGGTTTAGGTTAGGGTTAGGGTTAGGGTTTGGTTTAGAGATAGGGTTAGGGTTATGATTAGAGTTAGGGTTAGGTTTAGGGGTAGTTTTAGTGTTAGGGTACGGGTTATGGTTAGGGTTTGGTAGGGTACGGTATAGGGTTAGGGTACGGGTTAGGGTTAGTTTTAGGGTTAGTATTAGGGTACGGGTTAGGGTTAGTGTTAGGGTACCATTTAGGGTTAGTTTTCGGGTTAGCGTTAGGGTTGGGGTTAGTGTAAGGGTTAGGGCACGGGTTAGGATTAGGGTTAGGGTATTGTTTGGGTTAGGGTCAGGGTTAGATTTAGGTTATGTGTTAGGGTACGGGTTAGGGTTAGGATACGGGTTAGGGTTAATGTACGGGTTAGGGTTGGGGTTAAGGTATGGTTTAGGGTTAGGGTATGGGTTAGGGTTAGAGTACGGGTTACGGTTAGGGTTAGGTTACGGGTTAGGGTAAGGGTTAGGGTTAGGTTTAGGGTTAAGTGTTGAGGTTAAGGGTTACGGATAGCGTTAGGGGTCATGGTTAGGGGTTAGGGTTAGGGTACTGGTTAGGGTACGGGTTAGGGTTAGGGTTAGGTTACGGGTTAGTGTATGGGTTAGGTTTCAGGTTAGGTTTAGGGTTAAGGTTAGGGTTAGTGTTAGGGTTAGGTTTAGGGTTAAGGTTAGGGTGAGGGGTTAGGGTTAGTGTTAGGGTTAGGGGTTAGGGTTAGGGTTAGGGTACGGGTTACGGTTAGAGTACGGGTTACGGTTAGGGTTAGGGTACGGGTTAGGGTTAGGGTATGGTTTAGGATTAGGGTACAGTTTAGGGTACGGGTTAGGGTTAGGGTACAGGTTATGGTTAGTGTAAGGGTTAGGGGTAGGATTACTGTACAGGATAGGGTTAGGGTACGGGTTAGGGTTAGGTTTAGGGTACGGGTTAGAGTTACGGTATAGGTTAGGGTTAGGTTTAGGTTACGGGTGAGTGTTAGGGTTAGGGTACGGGTTAGTGTATGGGTTAGGTTTCAGGTTAGGTTTAGGGTTAGTTTTAGAGTTAGGGGTTAGGGTTAGTGTTAGGTTTAGGGTTAGGGTTAGGGTTAAGTGTTAGGTTTAAGGGTTAGGGATAGTGTTAGGGTTAGGGTTAGGGGTTAGGGTTAGGGTTAGGGTTAAGGGTTAGTGTTAAGGGTTAGGGTTAGGGGTTAGGGTTAGTGTTAGTGTTAGGGTTAAGGTTAGGGCTTAATGTTAGGGTTAGGGTTAGGGTTTGGGTTAGTGTTAGGATTAGGGTTAGAGTTAGGGTTTAGGGTTAGGGTTAAGGCTTAGGGTTAGGTTTAGGGTTAGTGGTAGGGGTTAAGGTTTGGGTTAGGGGTTAGGGTTAGGTTTTGGTTTGGGGTTAGGGTTAGGTTTTGTTTTAGGGTTAGGTTTATGGGTTAGGGTTTAGGGTTAGGGTTAGGTGTTAGGGTTAGGGTTAGAGGTTAGAGGTTAGGGTTATGGTTATGGTTAGGTATGTGTTAGGGTTAGGGTTAGGATATGGCTTAGGGTACAGGTTAGGGTATGGGTTAGTGTTAGAGTACTGGTTAGGGTTAGGGTAGGGGACAGGTTAGTGTACGGGTTAGGGTAAGTGTTAGGGTACGGGTTAGGGTTGGGGTACAGTTTAGTGTTAGGGTACCTGTTAGGGTTAGGGTACTGATTAGGGTTACGGTACAGCTTAAGTTAGGGTTAGTGTTCGGGTTAGGGTTAGGGTTTAGGGTTTAGGGTTAGTATTACGATTAGGGTTAAGGGTTAGGGTTAAGGGTTAGGGTTAGGATAGGTTTAGTGTTAGGGGTTAGGGGTTAGGGTTAGGGATTTGATTCGAATCAATTCTTTTTTTTATTTTTTTAAAGATTTTTTTATTTATTTATGATAGACATAGAGAGAGGCAGAGACACAGGAGGAAGGAGAAGCAGGCTCCATGCAGAAGCCCGATGTGGGACTTGATCCCAGGTCTCCAGGATCATGCCCCGGGCTGCAGGCAGCGCTAAACCGCTGCGCCACCAGGGCTGCCCTCGATTGTTTTTGATTCGATTCGATTGGATTCATTTCTTTTCAATTCGATTCTTTTCGATTCGATTATTTTAGATTCGATTCGATTATTTTCGATTAAATTCGATTATATTCGATTCAAATCGATTAGATTATTTTCGATTCGATTGGATTATTTTAGATTTGATTAGATTATTTTTGATTCAATTCGATTGGATTATTTTTTATTCGATTTGATGCAAATCGATTCTTTTCGATTTAATTCGATTTGATGCAATTAATTTCGATTCGATTTGATTATTTTCGATTCGATTCGATTTGATTCGATTCAAATAATGTTTATTAATTTTTATTTATTATTTATGATAGTCACAGAGAGAGAGAGAGGCGCAGAGACACAGGCAGAGGGAGAGGCAGGCTCCATGCACCGGGAGCCCGATGTGGGATTTGATCCCGGGTCTCCAGGATCGCGCCCTGGGCCAAAGGCAGGCGCCAAACCGCTGTGCCACCCAGGGATCCCCGATTCGAATAATTTCAATTCGATTCAATAATTTTTGATTCATTTCAATTCAATTTGATTATTTTCGATTCAATTTGATTGGATTCGTTTTGATTATTTTCGATTCGATCCAATTATTTTTGATTCGATCGATTCTTTTCGATTCGATTCGATTATTTTCGATTCAATTCGATCGATTCGGTTTGATTATTTTCAACTCAATTCAATCAATTCGGCTCAATTATTTTCGATTTGATTCGATTATTTTCGATTCGATAAGATTACTTTTGATTCGATTATTTTCGATTCGATTTCATTATTTTCAATTCAATTCAATTAGATTATTTTCGATTCGATTCAATGCGAATCGATTATTTTCGATTAGATTCGATTCAATTATTTTCGATTTGATTTGATTCGATTATTTTCAATTCGATTCAATTTGATTATTTTCATTTTGATTCGGTTCAATTCAATTCTATTATTTTCGATTCGATTCGTTTCGTATTGATTCGAATCGTTTTGATTCAATTTGATTATTTTCGATTTGAATCGATTCTTTTCGATGCGATTCTTTTCGATTCGGTTTGATATTTTCGATTCGAATCAACTCGATTCTTTTTGATTCGAGTACGTAAGATTCGATTCGATTCTTTTCGATTCGATTCGATTCGATATGATTCTTTTCGGTTCTATTCGATTCGATTCTGTTCGATTCAATTCGATATGATTCGATTCTTTTCGATTCCATTCGATACGATTCGATTTTATTCTTTTCATTTTGATTCAATTCATTTCGATGCTATTCAATTCGATTCGTTTCGAATCGATTCGATTCTTTTCGATTCAATTCGATACTTTTCGATTCGATTTGATTCGTTTTGATTCGATTCGATTCTTTTCGATTCAATTCGATTAGATTCTTTTCGATTCGATTTGATTCGTTTTGATTCGATATGATTTGATTTGATTCTTTTCGATTTGATTCGATTCAATTCGATTCTTTTCAATTCGATACGATTCTTTTCGTTTCGATTCGATTCTTTTCGATTTGATTAGATTCTTTTCAATTTGATTCAATTTGATTCTTTTCGATTTGATTCTTTTCGCTTCGATTCGATTCTACTCGATTCATTTCGAATCGATTCGATTCTTTTTGATTCGATCTATTTGATTCTTTTCGATTCAGTTCGATTCGATTCGATTCTTTTCGATTTGATTCAATTCTTTTCCACTCTGATTCGATTCATTTTGATTTTTTTCAATTCGTTTCAATTCGAATCTATTCGATTCTTTTCGATTCAATTCGATTCAATTCGATTCTTTTAGATTCAATTCGATTCGATTCAATTCCATTCAATTCAATTCTTTTCGATGCGAATCAATTCGATTCGATTCTATTTGATTCGATCTATTCGATTATTTTCGATTCGGTTAGATTCGATTCAATTCTTTTCGATTCGATTCGATTCTTTTCCATTCGATCTGATTAGATTCGTTTTGAATTTTTTCGATTCGATTTGATTCGAATCTATTCGATTCTTTTCGATTCAATTCAATTCTTTTCGATTCAATTCAATTTGATTCAATTGCATTCGATTCGATTCTTTTTGGTTCGATTCGATTCTTTTCAATTCAATTCTTTTCGATTCGATTCTTTTCGATGCTATTCGATTCTATTCGATACGATTCGATTCTTTTCAATTCGATTCGATTCGATTTGATTTGATTCTTTTCAATTCAATTAGATATGATTTGATTCTTTTCAATTCAATTCAATACCATTCGATTCTTTTCGATTCAATTCAATTTGATTCTTTTCTATTCGATTCGATTTGATTGTTTACGATTTGATTCGATACAATTGGATTCTTTTCGTTTCGATTTGATTCTTTTGATTCGATTCTTTTTGATTTGATTCGATTCTTTGGATTCGATTCGATACTGTTCGATTCGATTCAATTCTTTTGGATTCTATTTGATTCATTTCGATTCTTGATGCGATTCGAATCTTTTCACTTTGCTTCAATTCGATTCTACTCTATTCATTTCAAATCGATTCGATTCTTTTTGATTTGATCTATTCAATTATTTTCTATTCGGTTCGATTCGATTCAATTCTTTTCAATTTGATTCGATTCTTTTCCATTCGATCTTATTAGATTCGTTTCGAAATTTTTCAATTCAATTCAATTCAAATCTATTTGATTCTTTTCGATTCAATTCGATTCAAATTCCTTTCTTTTCAAATTGATTTGATTCGATTCGATTCTTTTTGATTCGATTCGAATCGATTTTTTTCGATTCAATTCTTTTAGATTCGACTCTTTTCGATTCAATTCATTTGGATTCGATTCTTTTCGATTCAATTAGATTCTTTTCGATTCGATTCAGTTCTTTTCGATTCAATTTGATTCGATTCGATTCTTTTCGATTCAATTTGAGTCGATTCTTTTTGATTCAAATCGATACTTTTCTACTCTTTTCGATTTGATACGATTCGATTATTTTCGATTCGATACCATTTGATTCGTTCTTTTTTTGAATCAATTCGATTCTTTTCGATTCGACTCTTTTCGATTCGATTCATTTGGATTCGATTCTTTTCGATTCGATTCAATTAGATTCTTTTCGATTCGATTCTTCTTGATTCGATTCGATTAGATTTTTTTCGTTTCGATTCGATAGTTTTCTATTCCTTTCTTTTCTATTCGATTCGATTAGATTCTTTTCGATTTGATTCAATTCGATTCGAATCTTTCTATTCGAGTCTTTTTGATTTGAATTCCTTTCTTTTCGAATCGATTCAATTCGATTCTCTTCGATTCGATTCAATTCTTTTTGATTTGATTCGATTTGATTCGATTATTTTCACTTCGATTCGATTCTTTTGATTCGGTGCGATTCGATTCGATTTTTTTTCGATTCAATTCGATTAGATTCTTTTCGATTTGAGTCTTTTCGATTCGAATTTCTTTCTTTTCAAATCGATTTAATTCGATTCTTTTTGATTCGATTCGATTCTTTTTGATTCGATTCGATTCTTTTTGATTTGATTCTTTTCAGGTCGATTTGATTCGGTTTTTTTTTAATCAATTCGATTCTTTTCGATTCTACTCTTCGATTCAATTCTTTTGGATTCATACTTTTGGATTCGATTCGATTCTTTTCGATTCGATTCTTTCCAATTAGATTTGATTCTTTTCGATTCAATTCGATTCGATTCTTTACAATTCGATTCGATTCTTTTCAATTCGATTCGATTATTTTCAATTCGATTCGATTCAATTCGATTCGTTTTTTTCTAAACGATTCGATTCTTTTTGATTCCATTCCTTTCAACTCGATTCATTTGGATTCGATTCTTTTCGATTCAATTCGATTCGATTCTTTTTGATTCGATTCGATTCGATTCTTTTTGATTCGTCTCTTTTCGATTCTATTCGAATCTTTTCGATTCGATTAGATTCTTTTCGATTCAATTTGATTCGATCCGAAACTCTTCAATTCTTTTCAATTCAATTCGATTGTTTTTGATTCGAATTGATTCAATTCTTTTCGATTCGATTCGATTGTTTTCGATTCGATTCGATTTTTTTCTATTCGATTCTTTTTTATTTGATTTGTTTCGATTATTTTCGATTCGATTTGATTCTTTTTCATTCGTTTTGGATCGATTCGATCCTTTTTGATTCGATTCGATTCGATACGATTCTTTTCGTTTTGATATGATAGTTTTCGATTCGTTTCTTTTTGATTCTATTCGATTCGATTCTTTTTGTTTTGATTCGATTTGATTCGAATCTTTTGATTCGAGTCTTTTCGATTCGAATTCCTTTCTTTTAGAATCGATTCGATTCAATTCTTTTCAATTCCATTGAATTCGATTCGATTCTTTTCACTTCCTTTCGATTTGATTCTTTTGATTCGGTGCGATTCGAGTCGATTCTTTTTGATTCGATTCTTTTTTATTTGATTCGATTCCTTTCAATTTGATTCGATTCTTTTTATTCTTTTCAATACAATTTGATTCGTTTTTTTCAAATTGATTGTTTTTGATCGACTCTTTTCGATTCGATTCATTTGGATTCGATTTGTTTCGTTTGGATTCGATTCGATTCCTTTCGATTCGATTCTTTTCGATTTGATTCGATTCTTTTAAAATCGATTCAATTCAATTCGATTCTTTTCGATTCGATTTTTTTTGATTCGTCGATTCGATCCTTTTCGATTCGATTCTTTTCGATCCGATTCCATTCTTTTCGATTCAATTTGATTCTTTTCGATTTGATTCTTTTCGACTCAATTCGATTATTTTCTTTCGATTCGATTCAATTCGAATCTATTCGATTCAATTCTTTTCGATTCGATTATTTTCGATTCGATTAGATTATTTTTTATTCATTTTGAATTGATTCGATCCTTTTTGTTTCGATTCGATACGATTTTTTTCGTTTCGATATGATAGTTTTCAATTCGTTTCTTTTCGATTCTATTCGATTCGATTCTTTTTGTTTCGATTCAATTTGATTCGAATCTTTCGATTCGAGCCTTTTCGATTCAAATTCCTTTCTTTTAGAATCGATTCGATTCAATTCTTTTCAGTTCCATTCCATTCAATTCTTTTTTTTGAAACAATTTGATTCTTTTTGATGCCACTCTTTTCGATTAGATTCATTTGGATTCGATTCTTTTCGATTCGATTAGATTTGATTCTTTTCGATTCAAGTCGAGTCAATTCTTTTTGATTCCATTCGAATCTTTTCGGTTCGATTAGATTCTTTTTGATTTAATTCGATTCGATTCGAAACTCTTCGATTGAATTCTTCTCGATTCGATTCTTTTTGATTCGATTCTTTTCGATTCGATTCATTTCTTTTCAATTTCATTTTTTTCTATTCGATTCTTTTTTATTTGATTTAATTATTTTGGATTCGATTCGATTTTTTTGGTTTCAAAACGATAGTTTTCGAATCGTTCTTTTCGATTCTATTCAATGCGATTCTTTTTGTTTCGATTCGATTTGATTCAAATCTTTCAATTCGAGTCTTTTCGATTCAATTTCCTTTCTTTTAGTATCGATTCGATTCGATTCTTTTCGATTCAATTCGATTTGATTCGATTCGATTCTTTTCACTTCCATTCAATTCGATTCTTTGGATTCGGTGTGATTCGATTCGATTTTTTTGGATCTGATTCGATTCGATTCGATTCGATTCAATTCGATTCTTTTCGATTCGATTCGATTCAGTTCGATTCTTTTCGATTCGATTTGATTCTTTTCGATTCAATTCAATTCGTTTCTTTAGATTTGATTTGATTTGATTTTTTTCGATTCGATTCTTTTCGATTCTATTCTATTCTTTCGATTTGATTCTTTTTGATTCGAATAGATTCTTTTCAATTCGATTTGATTCGATTCGATTCAATTCTTTTTGATTCGATTCAGTTTGATTTGAATCTATTCTATTCGATTATTTTCAATTCGATTCTTTTCGATTTGGTTCGATTCAGTTCTTTTCGATTCATTTTGATTTGATTATTTTTGATTCGATTCTTTTCGATTCGATTTGAATCTATTCTATTCGATTCTTTTCAATTCGATTCTTTTCGATTTGATTCGATTCAGTTCTCTTCGATTTGATTCGATTTGACTCTTTTCGATTCGATTCTTTCTGATTCAATTCGATTCTTTTTGATTCAATTCGATTTGATTCTTTTCGATTCAATTCAAATCGATTCGATTCATTTGGATTCAATTATTTTCGATTCGATTTGATTTCTTTTCGATTCAATTCGATTCGATTCTTTTCGATTCGATTCATTTCTATTCAATTTGATTCGATTCGATCCTTTTCGATTCGATTCAATTCTTCTCGATTCGATTCTTTTCCATTCAATTCTTTCCGATTCGATTCTTTTCCATTCGATTCGATATTTTCGATTCGATTCAATTCTTTTTTATTAGATTTTTTATGATTCTTTTCGATTCGATTCAATTCTTTTCTATTTGATTTGATTCTTTCCATTCGATATGATTCGATTCGATCCTTTTCGATTTGATTCGATTCTTTTCGATTCAATTCGATTTGATCTTTTCCGATTCGATTCTCTTCGATTTGATTCGATTCGATTCAATTATTTTCGATTCAATTCAATTCAATTCCATTATTTTCGATTGTAGTCTATTCGAATCGATTATTTTCAATTAGATTCGATTATTTTCTATTCGATTCGTTTCGATTCGAATATTTTTGATTCGATTCGTTTCGATTCGATTCGATTCGATTATATTCGAGTTGATTCGATTCGAATATTTTTGGTTCTATTCGTTTCGATTCGAATCGTTTCAATTCGATTCGACTCGATTATTTTTTATTCGATTCGAGTCTATTATTTTCGATTCGACTCGTTTCGATTCGTTTATTTTCGACTTGATTCGTATCGATTCGATTCGATTCGAGTATTTTCGATTAAATTCGTTTCGATTTGAATCGATTCAATTATTTTTGATTCGATTCATTTCGATTCGTTTTGATTCGATTATTTTCGATTCGATTCGTTTCAATTCGATTCGATTCGATTATTTTCAATTCGAATCGATTATTTTCGATTTGATTCGATTCGATTATTTTTTTAAAGATATATGTTTTTTTAATTTATTTATGATAGTCACAGAGAGAGAGAGAGAGAGGCAGAGACATAGGCAGAGGGAGAAGCAGGCTCCATGCACCAGGAGCCCGATGTGGGACTCAATACGGGTCTCCAGGATCGCGCCCTGGGCCAAAGGCAGGCGTCAAACCGCTGCGCCACCCAGGGATCCCTGATTCGATTATTTTTGATTCGATCATTTCGATTCTATTCTTTTTGATTCAATTCAATTCGATTATTTTAGATTTGTTTTGATTCGATTCGATTTGATTTTTTATTCAATTCATTTCGATTCGATTATTTTCTATTCGAATCATTTCGATTCGATTCGATTATTTTTTATTCGTTTCGATTCCATTCGATTATTTTTTATTCAAATTGTTTCGATTCTATTCAATTCGATTATTTTCGATTCAATTCCTTTCGATTTGGTTATTTTCGATTCGATTCGATTCCATTCGATTACTTTTGATTCAATTCGTTTCGAGTCGATTCGATTCGATTATTTTCCGTTCTATTCATTTCGATTAGATTCTATTAGATTATTTTCGATTCAATTCGTTTCGATTCGGTTCCATTCGTTTCAATTCGATTATTTTTGATTCGATTCGATTCGATTATTTTCTATTCGATTCGTTTCGATTCGATTATTTTTGATTCGATTCGTTTTGATTCGATTTGATTCGATTATTTTCGAGTTGATTCGATTCGATTATTTTCAGTTCTATTCGTTTCGATTAGATTCGATTCGATTATTTTCGATTCAATTCATTTCGATTCGTTTATTTTCGATTCGAATCGTTTCGATGTGATTCGATTCGAGTATTTTCGATTCAATTCGTGTCGATTCAATTTGATTCAATTATTTTTGATTCGATTCATTTCGATTCGATTCAATTTTTTTCGATTCGATTCTGTTCGATTTGATTAGATTCTTTTCGATCGACACGTTTTGATTCATTTCGATCGATTCATTTCGATTGATTCGATTCGATCCTTTTCGATTCGATCCTTTTCAATCCGATGCTTTTCGATTCGATTCGATTCTTTTCGATTCGATTCTTTTCCATTCAATTCGATTCTTTTCAATTCGATTGGATTTGATTCTTTTCAATATGATTCGATTTTTTCGATTCGATTCTTCTTTATTTGATTTGTATCGATTCTTTTCGAATAGATTTGATTCGATTCTTTTCGATTCGATTCGATTCTTTTCAATTCGATTCAATTCGATTCGATCTTTTCTGATTCAATTCGATTCTTTTCGATTCGATTCGATTCTTTTTTTATTCGATTCGATTCGATTCTTTTCGAGTCGATTCGAATCAATTCGGTTTTTTTTTCGAATCGATTCGATTCTTTCGATTCGACTCTTCGATTCGATTATTTTGGATTCAATTCTTTTTGATTCGATCCTTTTTGATTCGATTCGATTCTTTTTGATTCGATTCGATTCCATTTTTTTGTTTCAATTCGTCTTTTTTGATTCGTTTCTTTTTGATTCGATTCAATTCGATTTTTTTCGAATCGGTACGATTTTTTCGTTTTGATATGATAGTTTTCAATTCGTTTCTTTTCGATTCTATTCAATTCGATTCTTTTTGTTTCAATTCGATTTTATTTGAATCTTTCAATTCGAGTCTTTTCGATTCGAGTTCCTTTCTTTTAGAATCGATACTTTTCTATTCTTTTCAATTCGATTCGATTATGTTTGATTCGATTCCATTTGATTCGTTCGTTTTTCGAATCTATTCTTTTTGATTCGACTCTTTTTGATTCGATTCATTTGGATTCAATTCTTTTCAATTCGATTCGATTCTTTTTTTTCGAATCGATTCGATTTTTTCGATTTGACAATTTTCTTTTTTTAATTTTTTTTTAATTTTTATTTATTTATGATAGTCACAGAGAGAGAGAGAGGCGCAGAGACACAGGCAGAGGGAGAAGCAGGCTCCATGCACCGGGAGCCCGATGTGGGATTCGATCCCGGGTCTCCAGGATCGCGCCCTGGGCCAAAGGCAGGCGCCAAACCGCTGCGCCACCCAGGGATCCCCTGACTCTTTTCGATTCGATTCATTTGGATTGGATTATTTTCGATTCGATCCTTTTCGATTTGATTCGATTCTTTTTTTTAAATTTTTTTTAATTTTATTTATTTATGATATGCACACAGTGAGAGAGAGAGAGAGGCAGAGACATAGGCAGAGGGAGAAGCAGGCTCCATGCACCTGGAGCCCGACGTGGGATTTGATCCCTGGTCTCCAGAATCGCGCCCTGAGCCAAAGGCAGGCACTAAACCGCTGCGCCACCCAGGGATCCCAATTCGATTTGATTCTTTTCGATTCAATTCTTTTCGATTCGATCCGATTCTTTTCTATTCGATTTGATCCTTTTCGATTCGATTCGATTCTTTTCGATTTGATTTGATTTTTTCCTATTCAATACAATTCGATTCGATTCTTTTCGATTTGATTCGATTCGATTGTTTTTTTTAAATTTTTTTATTCGATTCTTACATTCAATTTGATTAGATCTTTTTGATTCGATTCGATTCTCTTTGATTCGATTCGATTTGATTTTTTTTCGTTTCCATTCGATAGTTTTCTATTCATTTTCTTTTCTATTCGATTCGATTTGATTTGATTCTTTTTGATTCAATTCGATTCGATTCGAATCTTTCTATTCGAGTGTTTTTTATTTGAATTCCTTTCTTTTCGAATCGATTCAATTCGATTCTTTTGATTCGATTCAATTATTTTCACTTCCATTCGATTAGATTCTTTTGATTCGGTGCGATTTGATTCGATTTTTTTTCGATTCAATTCGATTCTTTTCGATTCAAGTCTCTTCGATTCGAATTTCTTTCTTTTTGAATCAATTTGATTCTATTCTTTTCAATTTGATTTGATTCGATTCTTTTTGATTCGATTCGATTCTTTCCGATTTGATCTGATTCTTTTCAATTCAATTCGATTTGATTCTTTTCAATTCCAGTCTCTTCGATTCGAATTTCTTTCTTTTCGAATCGATTTGATTCCATTCTTTTCAATTTGATTCGATTCAACTTGATTCTTTTCGATTCGATTCGATTCTTTTTGAGTCGATTCGATTCGAATCAATTCGGTTTTTTTCAAATCGATTCGATTTTTTCGATTTGACTCTTCGATTCGATTCTTTTCGATTTGATTCAATTCTTTGATTCGATCCTTTTCGATTCAGTTCGATACTTTTTGGTTCGATTCGATTCTTTTCTATTCTTTTCAATTCAATTCGATTCGATTATTTTCGATTCGATTCAGTTCGATTCGTTTTTTTGAATCGATTCATTCTTTTTGATTCCACTCCTTTCGACTCGATTTGATTCGATTCTTTTTGATTCGATTAGATTCTATTCTTTTCGATTCAATTCAATTCTTTTTGATTCGTTTCTTTTCGATTCTATTCGAATCTTTTCGATTCGATTAGATTCTTTTCGATTCAATTCGATTCGATTCAAAACTCTTCGATTCAATTTTTTTGATTCGATTCGATTGTTTTCAATTCGATTCAATTCAATTCTTTTCAATTCGATTCAATTCTTTTCGATTCCTTTTGTTTTTTTCAATTCGATTTTTTATTTGATTTGTTTCGATTCTTTTCTATTCGATTCGATTCTTTTCAATTCGATTCGATTCTATTTGATTCATTTCGAATCGATTCGATCCTTTTCGATTCTATTCGATTCGATTCGATTTTTTTCATTTCGATATGATAGTTTTCGATTCGTTTCTTTTCGATTCTATTCGATCCGATTCTTTTTGTTTCGGTTCGATTTGATTCGAATCTTTTGATTCGAGTCTTTTCAATTCGAATTCCTTTCTTTTAGAATTGATTCGATTCGATTCTTTTCGATTTGATTTGATTCGATTCGATTCTTTTCACGTCCATTTGATTTAATTCTTTAGATTCGGTGCGTTTTGATTCTATTTTTTTGATTCGATTCGATTCTTTTCGATTAGATTCGATTCAGTTTTTTCGATTCGATTTGATTCTTTTCGATTCGATTCGATTCTTTCCGATTCGATTCGATTCTTTTCAATTCAATTTGATTCGATTCTTTTCAATTTGATTTGATACGATTCTTTTCGAATCGATTCTTTTCAATTCTTTTCTCTTCCATTCAATTCGATTCTTTGGATTCGGTGCGATTCGATTCAATTTTTTTCTTTTTTTAAAAAATATTTATTTATTTATTTATTTATTTATTTATTTATTTATTTATTATGATAGTCACAGAGAGAGAGAGAGAGGCAGAGACACAGGCAGAAGGAGAAGCAGGCCCCACGCACCGGGAGCCCGATGTGGGATTCGATCCCGAGTCTCCAGGATCACGCCCTGGGCCAAAGGCAGGCGCCAAACCAGTGTGCCACCCAGGGATCCCCGATTCAATTTTTTTTCGATTAGATTCGATTCTTTTCGATTCGAGTCTTTTCGATTCGAATTGCTTTCTTTTCGAATCGATTTGATTCGATTCTTTTTGATTCCATTCGAATCAATTTTTTTCAATTCAATTCTTTTAGATTCTTTTCAATTCGATTTTTTCGATTTGATTCGATTCTTTTTGATTTGATTCGATTCTTTTTATTCATTTCGAATCAATTCGATCCTTTTCTTTTTTTTTTTAATACACTTTTTTTTAAAAATTTTTATTTATTTATGATAGTCATACAGAGAGAGAGAGAGAGAGGCAGAGACACAGGCAGAGGGAGAAGCAGGCTCCATGCACCGGGAGCCCAACGTGGGATTCGATCCCGGGTCTCCAGGATCGCGCCCTGGGCCAAAGGCAGGCGCTAAACCGCTGCGCCACCCAGGGATCCCGATTCGATCCTTTTCGATTCGATTCGATACGATCGTTTTCGTTTCGATGATAGTTTTCGATTCCTTTCTTTTCGATTCTATTCGATTCGATTCTTTTTGTATCGATTCAATTCTTTACACTTCCTGTTGATTCGATTCTTTTGATTTGGTGCGATTCGATTTTTTCGATTAGAGTCGATTCGATTCTTTTTGATTCAAGGTTCTTCGATTCGAATTTCTTTCTTTTCGAATCGATTTGTTTCAATTCGATTCTTTTCGATTCGATTCGATTCTTTTCGATTTGATTTGATTCTTTTCGATTCAATTCAATTCGATTCTTTTCGATTCGATTCAATTCTTTTCGATTTTATTTGATTCTTTTCTATTCGATACAATTCGATTAGATCCTTTTTGATTGGATTCGATTCTTTTCGATTCGATTCGATTCTTATATTCAATTTGATTCGATCTTTTTCAATTCGATTCGATTTTATTCGATTCAATTTTTTTCATTTCCATTCGATAGTTTTCTATTCGTTTCTTCTCTATTCGATTCTATTCTTTTTGATTCGATTCAATTCGATTCGAATCTTTCTATTCGAATGTTTTTGATTTGAATTCCTTTCTTTTCGAATCGATTCGATTCGATTCTTTTTGATTCGATTCGATTCGATTCTTTTTGATTCGATTCGATTTGATTTGATTATTTTCACTTCCATTCAATTAGATTCTTTTGATTCGGTGCAATTCGATTCGATTTTTATCAATTCGATTCGATTCGAGTCTTTTCTATTCGAATGTCTTTTCAAATCGATTCGATTCGATTCTTTTCGATTCTTTTTTTTTTTAAGATTTATTTATTTATTCATGATAGTCACAGAGAGAGAGAGAGAGGCAGAGACACAGGCAGAGGGAGAAGCAGGCTCCATGCACCGGGAGCCCAACGTGGGATTCGATCCCGGGTCTCCAGGATCGCGCCCTGGGCCAAAGGCAGGCGCCAAACCGCTGCGCCACCCAGGGATCCCCTTTTTCGATTCTTTTTGATTCAATTCGATTATTTTCGAGTCTCTTCGATTCGGTTTTTTCGAATCGATTCGATTCTTTTTGATTAGACTCTTCAATTCGGTTATTTTGGATTCGATTCTTTTCGATTCGATTCGATTCTATTCGCTTTAATTCGATCCGATTCTTTTCGATTCGATTTGATTCTTTACGATTCGATTCGATTCGGTTCTTTTCTATTCTTTTCTATTATTTTCTATTCGATTCGATTATTTTCTATTCGATTCGATTCAATTCGATTCGTTTTTTTTTCTAAATGATTTGGTTCTTTTCGATTCCACTCCTTTCGACTTGATTCATTTGGATTCGATTCTTTTCGATTTGATTAGATTCGATTCTTTTTTATTTGATTCGATTTGATTCTTTTTAATTCGTTAATTTTTTTATTCCATTCAAATCTTTTCGGTTCGATCAGATTCTTTTCGATTCAATTTGATTCGATTCGAACTCTTCGATTCAATTCTTTTTGATTCGATTCGATTGGATTCGATTTGATTGTTTTAGATTATTGATTCAATTCTTTTCGATTCGATTCGATTCTTTTCAATTCGATTTTTTTTTCTATTCGATATGTTTCAATTATTTTCAATTTGATTCGATTCGATTCTTTTCGATTCGATTCGATTCTTTTTGATTCATTTCGAATTGATTCGATCCATTTCGATTCGATTCGTTCGATTTTTTTGATTCGATACGATTTTTTTCTTGTCGATATATTTTTCGATTACTTTCTTTTCGATTCTATTTGATTCGATTCTTTTTTTCAATACGATTTGATTCGAATCTTTCGATTCGAGTCATTTCGATTTGAATTCCTTTCTTTTAGAATCGATTCAATTCTTTTTGATTCGATTCAATTCGATTCGTTTTTTTTGAAAAAATTCGATTCTTTTCGATTCCACTCTTTTCGATTAGATTCATTTGGATCCGATTCTTTTCGATTCGATTAGATTCGACTCTTTTCGATTCAATTAGATTCAATTCTTTTGATTTGTTTCTTTTTGATTCCATTCGAATCTGTTCGGTTCAATTAGATTCTTTTCGATTCAATTCGATTCGATTCGAACCCTTCGATTGAATTCTTTTCGATTCGATTCTTTTGATTCAATTCGATTCGATTAGATTCTTTTCGATTCGATTCAATTCATTTCTTTTCGATTCGATTGTTTTCTATTGGATTCCTTTTTGTTTGATTTGATTCAATTATTTTCGATTCGATTCTATTCGATTCTTTTCAATTCGATGTGATTCGATTTGATTCGATTTTTTTCGATTCGATTTGATTTGATTTTTTTCTTTTCGATACAATAGTTTCGGTTTTGTTCCTTTCGATTCTATTCGATGCGATTATTTTGTTTCGATTCGATTTGCATGTGGAAGTGTCAGGCCTGTACTCACGATTATCTGAGTTGAATACAGCGATTTCAAATGGCCTTCTTCAAAGAGTGTAGCTAGTTTCTAACTCCCATGTACGAGTGGGTAGCAGACATCTGCCTCCCATGCATACACACTTTTGAGACTTGAGCTTATGGCCTGTACTTCCCACATCCTGCCTGCAGGTACACTTCGCTTCTAACAGGCCTAGGCTCGATGCATGACGGAAGTGTTGTGAGAGGTAAGTGGAAAGTCCCGGCACGCAAGACTAGTGCCTCCAAGCTCAATCCAGCGATTTCCTAGTAATTTCTGTCTTAGGTGCTACATACTAAGTTCCATACGTGAGAAGCTAGCTGAAACCCATGTCCAAAAGCATCTCTCTTCCGAGAGTTGAGCTCACACCCAGTC
>NW_023330698.1:0-67108 GCF_011100685.1 Canis lupus familiaris | reverse complement strand
TGTTAATAAAAAACTCCAGGACCACCGTCATCATTACTCTTCCCCCATTTTGAGTTACTACCATTGGTAATTAAGCACTGTTGTCACCTCTGTGTCTACTTCATACATTTCAGCAAACCCTAGGTTTCTGTTCATCAAAACAAATGAATAAATATCCTACCTCAAGTGTAATAATATCGCCTATTCCTCCTTGAATATACTTGGCCAGGACTTTTAGATACTGGCTGTTCTCTTTTATACTTCCAGTTCTTTCCTTGGTCAAAAGCAGGGAGTCTGATGCAGGCTATGGTAAGGCATGGTTGGACAGGATGGTTAAGACCTCTAGTTCCTGTTTCTACCCTAAATGTAGAAGGGCACATTCGGTTTGGGAGTCAGCTGGAATCTCAGGAGGAATTCCATTTGAGAAGACCAGAGTTGAAAGGTAACAGGGGGAGCCAAGGGTGGAATAAAGCCATAAAAAATGACTTAAGCCCCAAAGATCAGTTGTATGGAGCTAATTTTCTTAGACTCAGTTTTCCTATAAGTAGATCCTTATCATTTCCCATTGCCTGGGCCCCCGAGCTGTATCATGGCTCTGTCATGCTATTATCTGAAAGTCACTAACTCTTGGAGAATATAAGCAGAGGAGGTTTGGAGACAAAAAACACTGTTAGGAAAATGCCCCATTTTCTGTTACCCATCTCCTGTTCTGTTTCACTGATGAAGTACAGATGGTTCTTAAACACCTGGAAAGCCCCTGACTGCAGTTCATCCAAGTCCATCTTACCAGACCTAGGATGTGATGCACACAATCAGGAGGGAGCATTCAGGTACCAGGGAACTATGGTCTCTCAAACACTGACTATCCCATAGGACGTAGTGGGATGTAGGTAGTGTAGGTCGTGGAGTCTTTGGCCTATGTGTAGGATTCTCTCAAGTGCTCAGTTTCTCAAACTGAATAAGTCTTTTATAAACTTGTTTTGTTACCTGAGGAGACTTGGTTCAAAAAAGAATAGATTTGCACGAAGATAGTAATGGTTCTCATGGGTGATGGTGTCCATACAGACAGGTGGAAAATGACTTCATTTCAGTCCGCACTCACCAGGACTAGTAGAATGTCCCTGCATCATGAGGACATTTTAATACCTCCCTACAGGTATCTGAGGACAGGGGTGTCCTATGATAGCAGAACGGCCTTCAAGGGAGGACAGAGAGTCCTTGTTATTTTGGATGCTCATGGAAGTGGGCAGTTTTGAATGGAAGTAATTGTCAAATGGGAACATAAGCTACGGACACTTTGGCAATAAAATGGAACAGCAATCTTTCAGGTCAGTTAAAGTGATTTTGACTAGATTGACAAGAAGTTGGTTTGAACGAGGACAGGGTATTTTGTCTGAGAACTTGTTTCAGACTCTGCTAACTAAAGTGAAACTCAGTCATTCTGTTCTGAGCTCCCACAGGCTTCCCATCAGGCTGTGGAAACTGCCATGTTCTATGTTACTTTGCTGGACATGTATTTTCCAATGAAAGTCTGAGGTTCTAGGGCACCTGGGTGGCTCAAACGGTTAAGCATCTGCGTTTGGCTCAGGTCATGATCCTGGAGTCCAGGGATCCAGCCCCGTTTTGCTCAGCAGGGAGTCTGCTTCTCCCTCTGCCCCTGCCTTCCCACTTGTGTATACCAGCTCTCTCTCAATTGAAAAACAAACAAACAAACAAACAAATAAGTAAATCTATCTATAAAGTCTGAACTTCTCTTTCCCGAGCAAGGAGGTGAGCCATTGTTATGTTCCTCTCAATATCTCCTTTTCAAAAAGTGCAGGACAGTGAAATACCACTGGGCTGAAAGACAGAACTTCTAGATTTGAGTTCTGAAGCTCCACTCTGGCTTCTAACTGGAAGTGTGGGACACAGAACCAGGGCACTTTCAAATCTCAGATGCTCCTCTGGTCGGTGATCTATAGTTGCCAAACATCACTATGCAGGAGATTTGATCGGACATGTGGTTTTAAAAATTCAGATTCTTAACTTAAGAATTCCGAATATGAAAGTGTGAGAGTCAGGAACAGACCTCTGATTTTCAAAAATATTCTAGGTGACTAGAATCAACTTTCTAAAAAAGATTTTTTTTTATTTATTCATGATAGACACCGAGAGAGATGCAGAGACACAGGCAGAGGGGGAAGCAGGCTTCCTCTGGGGAGCCCGATGTGGAACTTGATCCCAGGACCCCGGGATCATGATCTGAGTCAAAGGCAGATGCTCAACCATTGAGCCACCCAAGCATCCCTAGGTGACTGGAATCCATTTGGCTCTAGAAACACTGATTTATATTACCTCCAAGGCCACTTCTAGCTCTAACATTTTAATATTCTAAGAATTCTTGTAAATCTGAGTGTGACACTTATCCTTAGTTTTTATGATTGAACAAGAAACCCGGTCTGTGGGTGTGTATGCGTGTGTGCATATATGCATAAAATGTAGCATGAAATGTAGAACCATATCCAATCCCTAATTCTTGGTAAATGAGAACAATGTTAGTGAGGAGAGAGAAGGGAGGAAAAGGTATGGCACAATTTGCACATACTGGGGAATAATCTATGTACATTTATGCTGTGAGGGAATTGTGTGATTTGTAAGGGACAAGAAGCCTGAGGAAGTCATTTTTAACTTGAGTGCCTGAGTAAGTGGTAACAATATTTACTAAGATCTAGAACAGTAAATGAAGATCAGTTTTGGAAAGGAAGGGATAAAGTGCAATAAAAACTAGTTATTTGTGGGTGCCCATCAGAGATCCAGTTAGGGAAGACCAATGCCCTGTAAAACTTTAGCATGAAGTTGAAGTCGGAAATACAGTGTAGGATTTTTATCAGACAAAGCTCATTTAGGTCAACAAAAATCATGCTGGGTATTCAGAACACGAAATTTAATGCAAAGGATTGCTTACACAGGTAGCAGATGGTCAAATGTCCACAGAGATTAATAACTACGGGCCCAGAGGAGGACATGGGAAAGGCGCTATCAGCGGCAGGGGTCCGAAATCCTGGTGTTAGCTACCTACAGCTGGAGGCTGGATGTGTGAGTATGGGACACAGCACAGCTGGTGCTCAGACCTCTAAGTCAAGAACAGCTCATGAATGATGCTTAAGACTTTAAGGAAGGAGTGCTCCATGGCTGGGGCCCAGACAAGTGGGGTGGAGACATCCTGCAGCCAATGTTCAGACTTTTGAGGAGAAGATACGGCCAAACAGGGGCCATGGAGAACCAGGGTACACAGCAAAACAGGTTGTGGCCCAGCCATGCCTTTATGGGTGCTGGGTGCTGTTAGTTCCTTCAAGGGTTATTGCAAGGCTGCTGAGAAAGCCAAAAGGAGTTGGAGCCTGGAGCCAACCATCTGTTGCTGTTGGGGTGCTGCTGGCCAGAGCTGGAAATGAAAGGGACTGTCTTCACCCTTCATCTTATTTTCCTGTCTACTGCCAATGTCTTGCATTAAAGGGGCTAATGGGAAGCAACTGGCCTCAAGGTCTGGAAGATGCAGTGTGCAGGGCATCCATGCACTGCCGTGGAGTGGAGTAGAGAATGGAGGCTTGGAGCCTGGAAAGGCTGGTGAGGAGATAATGCCACATCAACAGGAGAGGCTGAAACCACAGGAGCTCCTGGAATTGCTTAGAGACATGTGTAATATGAAGATGGATGAATCCAGGGTGTGTGCAATCGCAGGAAAGGGAGAACATAGGACAACAGGGAAGAAGAGAAAGAAAGTAGCTGGAAGACTTCTATCTTCAAGGGCAGAGGAGACAGGAATGAAGGAGGAGACAGACCACATTGTGAAATGCTTGCGATGTATCGAGGTAACAAGAGATACCAACCATAGATTGCCGAGGGTGCCCCTGGAGTCTTTACAAAGAGCATGGTGACCAACACATGTCTAAGAGGTCATGGTCTCCTCATTAAGAGAAATCCCAGCAGGCTGAAGGTGGTAGAGGATGTTTCTGTAAGTCGAGAAGCAGAGGAAGACACTATACACACCACTGTTAATTTTGCAAGGAAACAGGAGAAAAAAAAAAAAACAGAAAGAACAGGGTATGAGGCCTAAATACATTTAGATTCTCAAAGGCAGTTAGTTTTATCTGAGGCCTGGGTAAGCAACTTCTGGGAAGACCCCAGGACCTGTGATACTTGCAAAAAGAGAGCTTCTTCTACCCACTCGTCTCTTGTGTAGTTTTCAGAATAAAAAAATCAGCCCATTAGCCATGAAGATATGTAGCAGCACCAGAACATTTTTTAGAAAAAATGTTTTGATTTCTTATTTTACAGCCTTTATAAATTGGCTCATCCTTGGAAGTAAGTTGTGTTTTATTCTGCTCTCCTTTATTTACATCTCTACAGAAAGCAGGCTTAGTCAAATAGGTAAGGACATTCTCCAGACTGAGCCAAGGGGCTATCTTTCTTCTGTTCTGGAGCAGTGTGCTGTCAGTCTAGGATGACAGTGGCCTGTGACATATATATTGCTAGCCCTGAAAGCTGGGAGTCTGAATTTTGGCAAATAAGGGCCAAAGCAAACCTGTGTGCTATTACCATCAGCCCAGACAAGCAAGGATCACAAGGTCACAGGAGGGATCTTGGAAAGTGTCCAACTCTTCTGCAGCTGTTTCCACTTCTTCTTCCACCCAGCTGCTCACCAGAGCTGCTATAAATAATCCCTGTTCAGGCTTCTGCTCTCAGCCAGGGCCCCATTTTGTGGACAGGCTAAGAACATAAGACCAAAAGCCAAAGTGTTGCTGTGACTAAGCCGGCAACAGTGGCATCTTCTGGGGTCTCTATCTCCTCCGCTATAATGAGGTGTTGAATTAGACTATCTCTAGGAACCCTGCTCTTGAAGAGGCCATGACTGCTACATTCTCACTACAAGAGGCCAGCATGAAGACACTACCCAATCTTTGGCCAGCTTAAACTTTGACACAGGCCCTTTTCATTATGGCACTTGATGTTCCAGATTGAAGAGGGAGGGGAAGCCATGCTAACAGCTATCTGTGAAGGAGCCGGAGAAGCATGAGCCAGCAGGACTGCTAAGGTGGCCACAATTTGTGTCCATCACGTGGGCATGTACTATGTGGTTGAGTCGTCTCATATTACAGAGACCAGAGTCTGAACGACAAAGACCCAGGGTTACAGCTCTGTCTGAAGCCAGGGTTTTAGAACATTTCAACCATGGTCCCACCTTTCCATTCTACCTGTTTAATCTGTTAATCTGCTCACTCACTTTATCAATCCATAAAATAATTAAGGGGGCCTCTGCCAGCAAGTGAGGATTCCAAAGGTCAACATAACACAGTGCCTTCCCCCGGGCCCCTCACGGCCTACGGATCATATTTCTCTGCAGTGTCAGAAGCTGGATTGACAGCTTCATTCAAAGAATGCCCATGTTGGAGGTCAAGAGAATAAATCCAGAGATGTTTGCCGCATGGAGCTCACAGCCAGAGGATCTTTGCTTCTCACTTCCTGTAGCTCCGGCTTGGCTTTTAATTATTCTTCCTTTTTTTGCAGCAAAGTGGCATCAGTTCAGCTCTACAGCCCCCAATCTTATCTTCAAAGGAAAGGCACTCAACCTCACAGCGACCATCCATCTCTGACACTGCATCCTTCTGTGCATAGCTCCATGGGCTGTGTGGAGAAAGTAAGGCCTCAGTTATCCAGTACTTGGTGACCAGAAAGCAACATAACATCACCCAGGCCAAAATCACAATTCCCTATTACCGAGTCTCCTGCAGACACCAAGTACACGCCTGGTGATCAGAAAAAGCACATGTCACGTGAGCAGCTGTATGGGAGCTCAGATTCCCTGCACAACTTACACAGTGTCCCTACTGGGTATTCAATTCCTTCTGCCATAGTCATTTCTAGGATATCTAGAAGCAGAGTATGTCTTCCTGGGATGGAGGCAGTCTACTTTCTAATTTCAACGACATTCCTTCCCAATGTGTGATTGTTTTCATGTCTCCAAATTAATAGTCTCAGATATATGACAAAAGGTAAAGATGGTGCTGTTTATACTGTAGACAGGTCAACAATAGGCCACATGCAACGATAGGCCACAGCCATGTGGCTGTGGAGTTTCAAGATTTTAGGTGCAAAGATAAAAGAAACCTGAGGCTGATCCATTCTGTAAGAAATATCAATGAATAATGGGTTTAATTCTGGAATTCAGGGTGATGTGGACAACGAGTTTTTCTTTAGAACAAAGATTAAGCTGAAGAGAGTAATGGTATTTTGAGATAAATGATTGAAAAAAGTTTTTGGTGACAGATGTTCTCAAGAGAAATAATACAAAGAACTGGCAGTCACTCCCAAAGGGAACTTGTTCTTGGAAAATACAGCTTTGAGGAGGAGAAAGAACACATATTGCTGTCGTATACCTGAGATAATGCCATGCTGAAGAAACACTGAACCTGTTCGTACCCCAGTTAGGACTCAGACCAACAGAAAGGAATTGCACAGCCTTAGATTTCTGCTCAAAGTAAGAGGAAATTTTTAATAGAGTCCAAAGTTGAACTGGGGATATTGTAATAGACTACTGAAGTTCATCAGACATCTAGCCAATCAACTGACATGGAATACTCATAAGGTGTTTAAATACTTAATTGAGGCAGATAATAAGAATGAGAATGATGATTAAAAAAAGAATGATAAGCAGACAATAATAATATTGTACTTTCTCAGGCACAGAGGATGTGTCTGGCTTTGTTTAAGCAGATTATAGAAAGAGAGGGATTATTAAACCTTCCCAAACAGTTATTTCTCACGTCAAACAATGAGTAATGGGATCTCTGGACAACACGAGGAGACTCAGCAAAAGACATCATTCCTAGGCCCCATGTCTCTGTATGGTTGCTCAATTTAGAGCTAATGGCAATAAAAATGGGGTCATAGTTTGACGATATTCATGATGTAATATTCATTTTGTCAATTAAAACTTTCAGTTAAACACGGAGATATCATAAAGAGCATCCTACACAAAAGTTTTTTTAGACTCCATGGTTTCAGAATAAATATCCTAAAACATGGTGGCATAGGAGATGACACTTTTATTCTCTCAGTGTCCAGGGATGACAAGTGAACATCAAGAATTCAGCAGGGCCCCAGGGCTTGTGCAGCCCAGTCACTGACCAAGGCCTTGCAAAATTTCTCTTGGCCTCTGTTTAGTAAAGAAGACAAATGGACTTAGGTTTTCACCTTTCCTAAGGCTTATTCAAATTCATAAACTGGAAATGGTCATGGTCACAGTAGGAATTAATTGTCTTGTCGAATCAAAAATCTTTCAGCAGAGACTACCAATTCTGTAAACAGAATAAGCCATAGTGACACTTCCAAACCACGAGCTAACCCCGTGCCTACCTCCCTGCATCTACAACTGCCAAAACCAAAATGTGTAAAAAAGGTGCAAGCCTACGACATACTCCAATTAACTCAAAAGTATATAAAGAATATTGGTGTAGAATTACCTGAGGAAAAGTTAAAATTCGGCATGATAACACTGGATTTAAGATATAGACCTGTCAGAAAGGAGCTTTAAAGGAATGTTTCCCAAAAGCATAAAACCATCCAGAGGATTTCACTTGTTGTAGACCCGAGACACACCTAGACAGACAATGATATTCATTAAGACCTTCATCATCTTTGTATATTGGAATCATAGTAGACAGAGATGAAGGTGTAGAAGCAAAGCATGGACACCATATTCCCAAATAATTGGTTACAGCTACAAACATTCTGGCTGGTGAGAATAAGGTGTTCCTATGTGATACCTGAGCTCTTTTGGGAGAATGATCTTCCCTGTCCTAGATCACTAATGTCTAACTCTCCTTGGCTCGCTTGAGGTTACTCAAAATGAAAAAGGACACCCATTAAGATTTCCACTGAACATAGAAACACTGAAGAAAGTCTGTTCAGAAATAGGTAAGGGCAGTTAGGGAGCTTGAGAAAGATCTGAAGGTGCTGTCTGTTGTCGGAGGCAAGATTAGGAGCTGGGCTGACCTGAATGGTCTCCGTCAGTGAGGGACCACACCCAAATCCTGTAATCCAATCAAGCAATTAGAGTGGATTAGAGGACTTTGTGCCTTATCCCAGGGCCCAAAAGCCATAAAGGTGGAGGTGAGGTTCACTATCTGACATTTGGAAACTGGCACAGTGAGAGGAGCATCCCTTTGCGACCCGAAGCTCCTGGTTGAATGTATCTTGTGGACACTGTTTCTGCAGACATGGAGGCTGCCCACCTCCACCCCTCAGAGGAGCCTCAGTTCAGCGCCTCTCCCAAACCCCAGTCATGCTGGTCAAGGAGAGGCGGTGCTGAAGTCCACGGAGGACCCTCTGTGCCCGAAACGACATCCCCTGCATCAAAGACTCTCTCCTCCCCGACTGACCCGTTGGCTCCCGCATCAGCAGGGCTGCCTCCCACCAAGACGCCTCTGAGTTGGAGGAGCTTTTCCCACGTGGGATCCGGACTTCAGAACATGGGCAACACTTGCTATGTGAATGCGACCCTACAGTGTCTGACCTACACAGAGCCCCTCGCCAGCTACATGCTGTCCCAGCAGCACGGGACCACCTGTAGGAGGCAGACATCCTGCATGCTGTGTACCCTGCAGGCTCACCTGACGCGGGTTCTCTGCCATCCTGGACGTGTGCTCCGGCCCCTGCCACTCCTGCTCGCCGCCTTCCACAGACACAAGCAGGAAGATGCCCATGAGTATCTCATGTTCATTCTGGATGCAATGCAGCAAGCGTGCTTGCCTGAGGACAAGCCCTCAGACCCTGAGCGTCCTCAGGACAGCACCCTCATCCAGCAACTCTTTGGGGGGTACTGGAGGTCTCAAATCCAGTGTCTCCACTGCCAAGGCATTTCGAGCACTCTGGAACCTTACCTGGACATCAGCCTGGACATCGGGGCTGCTCACAGCGTCAGCCAAGCTTTGGAGCAGTTGATGAAGCCCGAACTGCTGGAAGGTGAAAATGCCTACCATTGTAGTAAGTGTCTGGAGAAGGTGCCTGCGTCCAAGGTGTTGACTTTGCACACTTCCCCGAAGGTCCTCATCCTGGTCTTGAGACGATTCTCAGACTTGACAGGCAACAAAATGACTAAGGAGGTGCAATATCCTGAGCGCCTTGACATGCAACACTGCCTGTCTGAGCAGAGGGCAGGACCCTTGGTTTATGTGCTCTATGCCGTGCTGGTGCACGCTGGGAGGAGTTGCCACAGCGGACATTACTTCTGTTTTGTAAAGGCAGGAAATGGCCAGTGGTATAAAATGGATGATGCTAAGGTCAGCGCCTGTGATGTGACTTGCGCGCTGCACCAACCTGCCTATGTCCTCTTTTATATGCAGAAGACTCATCTGGAGAGAGACCTTGGGAGGGAGTCAGTCAAGGAGGGAGGACTCGCATCTCCCGAGGCAGACCCCACAGTGGTTGGTGAGGCCTCAGGAGAGCCGGCAACGGATCCCTCCGTGAACCTTCCTGAGTTGGAGGAGCGTGGGGAAGAGACCTCAAGGCAACAAATGACATTAGACCAGTGGAGATGCCTCCAAGAATGCAACCGCCCTAAGCCTGAACTCAATGTCAGGAGAAGAGAAATTGCTCTTCCTGCGAACGCAGTCATCCTTCACCACTCCAAATACAGACCTGAGATGCCGAAGAATCATCCTCAGCAGACCATCGACCTGCTCACCACTGCAGCTGGGATGCTCCCACCTCAGGTGGACCGGGGACGTGGCCAAAGTCCCGCGTGTGCCAGGGAGAGCCCGACCTACCAAGAGGATGAGCAAGAAGGGACAGAGTTCTGGGGAAGCAGTCCAGGGATGTGTCTCCTAACTTTGGTGCACATGGGCGCACACACCCACACACACAGCGTCACTCACTCACTCCAAACCCGAACACAGTCCCATACTGGAAATATTTTGTGTTATGTGAAGTGTGTGTTCTATATGTATGGAAGAACCATCTATCTGGTGTGTTCATGGGATATGGCCTTCAACTGAAACTTGAGGACACTGATATTTAAACCTGGTTCATTGTCATGATCTTTTATTGGGATAGTGTGGATTTCATATGGGGTGTATCGAGGAACCTGCCTCTCCTTCAGCCTTGGGGAGAGTGGAGGCCACTTGCAGGTGAGAGGCAGTGAGCAATCAGGGTTGAGAGTGGATATGATGCTGAGGACCTGGGGTTGAAGTCAGTATGTTTGACCCTTTCGTCATGCTCCCCACTTCCCAATGCTTTTCTTCTATTTATATTGAAAGAATATTTCTCCGAACATAAGTATGTATTGGGTCTTGCTAGCGATGTGTCTTGGTCATTGCTTGGAAATTGTAAGATGGAAATTAAGTGCTTATTTTTGGGGCAATAACTGCATCCAGACCTGATTGAACCACAGTGATTTTATTATGTTCCCTTCACTCTCTCCCACATTAAGACTGAAGAGAAGCAAACTAACAAGGACTCTTATTCCAAAGGGAAATGCCCAGCCTCCCACTGAACATAACTTTTTATGACTATTTTGCTACCGTCTTCTCTGTGGCATCTCTTGACCCAGAAGAAGTGGACTCTGGATTTCAGACCAGTTCAAATTCAAATTTGGACCTGGGTTGATACCTCTGGAAAACAGTGCCAAGTTCATGAGTCTACCAAAGCATTTTGAGGTCAGGTTATAGGTGTTCTGTGTTATCATTGCATTTCTTACAGAAGAGTTTGACAAGTTCATTGTAGAATGGAAATTATTGCATGACCAGCAAACGCCTCTGAGTGTGACCGTAGATGTGCAGTTGTAACATCACATCATAATGTTATTTTCACTCTGTATTCAAACTTGGACATGCCACCCTTACTGGATAGTAAGGGACAATAGGATCTGTGCAGAAGAAATCAGGCTTTTTTGGAGATTTTCATGTACCTAAGACAAATTAGAGATCTAAGGTGTCAGGGTTTCTTTCATGTCTGGGAATTGTGTTTCTTATGGCCAATACAGTTTATTGTGTCATAAAGAGTGAGGGAGCCTGTGTGCATGTCTTGCCAAGAGTTCCGTAAGAGGATCTGCAGGTATCCCCGTCCTCTGAAGACTGTCATAGGGAATGAGACAGCTCATGGACTCGGGGACTTGTCCTCCACAGCAGAGGACACTGAGGAGGTGTCTGTGGGAATGAGGATATGTCCCCACCTGGACTGATGTGGTGAACCAGCAATTCCCCCGCTGAACTGGATGGAAACCGTCAAGTCCACCACGTGCTGAGTGTCCTGCTTTTGTGCGCCTACACATACACTGCCCCCACTACACAGAAGCTGCAGTTTTTCTTTAGGTAAATCTATAGGAATGTCAAATTGTGCTTCCCAGTCTGGAATGTCAGTTTGTCTTAGTGAAATCCATTTTCTAACAAATGTAGGGAAATCATCCTGGCAATTTGTAACTTGGTTGTAACAGAAATTAACAAGTTAATCTGAAATTGTTTTATAAATGTCTGAATTTCTGATTTAGAAAAAGATCCCATCCAGAGTTTTGCAAATTACACCATGTTTTCTCCTAGAAGACATTTTCTGTACTTCTTGATATTATTTCTCTGAAATTGTTATGTAAAATATTGCATCTGCTTTGTTTGTTTTTGCTCTAAAATGTTATTACAAAGTTGTGTGTTTTTTTATTCTTAATAAAAAATTCCCACATACAATTTGGTGTGCAGTCTTCTGAGGATGAGGACACCTGTAGGTCACCGTGGAGGACACTCCAGGGGCCACAGACACAGGCTCCGTCCAACAGGTGGGGGGCAGGAGGGCCCTGAGCAGGGCCTGGCTTCTCGGGAGGAAGGAATGAGGGAGCTGCAAGGAACCGGGAGCTCCAGCAGCTTCTGTCCAATCTGGTGAAGACCATTCCAGGGGCTGAGTGGGGGCCCGCGCAGAGTGCGGCCGTGGGGGCTCGGTGCATGGCTGCAGGTCTCCAGGTGAGGTGTGGCAGGTGTGGGCTG
This sequence comes from Canis lupus familiaris, assembly GCF_011100685.1. Lineage (NCBI taxonomy): Eukaryota > Metazoa > Chordata > Mammalia > Carnivora > Canidae > Canis > Canis lupus. Next base: position 55,124 of record NW_023330698.1, on the reverse strand, counting down.
GGGGCCCTTGCTTGGCTGGAGGGCAGGTGTCTTCCTGGGCTGCGGGGGCCTGGCTGTGCATCCACGGGCATGTCCGCTTCCTGGAGCACACAGATTCCCTGAATTCCCCACATGCCCTCCTGGATGCTTCTGCAGGTGTGCTGGCTGGGGCTCCACCACGCTTTCTTTCGGGGGTTCAGGGTCCTGTCTAGGGGCATGTGGGCACATTTCTTGCCTGGAGCCTGGGGGGGGCATTTGGAATTGTCTGCCAATGCGTTGCTGACAGCGGGACGGGTGTTCTCCTCAGGATACTTGGGTGGTGCCTGGGTGTGTCCCAACCCATGGCCCTGGGAGCCAGCCTGGGGACCCTCGAGGGACACTCTGCAGGGCCTCTTGTCTATCTGCTGCACAACCAGGCTGTCAGCCCTGACACAGGGTTGGCGAGCCGGCTGAGGGGTGTCAGTGATCGGCACTTCCTGGGCACCAGGAGGTCCACCAGGTGGGCTGAAGCTAACTTGAGGGCTTCTGAGATGAGATGTGGAATGGGACCAGACACTCATGACTGGATTGTCAGTACGTGGTTCCATCAGCAGGGCAGGCTCAGGGATAGAAGGCCTCCTGGTGGTGTAGACAGGCATCGGCATGTGTGGACACTGTGGGAATAGAGAACACCTGGGACTCCATGAGTTTGGCCCCAGCACTAAGGCAAAATGAACACTCAGGAAAGAAAGAAAGAAACCAACTAACGGCCAAGACCTTAGTAACAACCCCCTCACCCGGAACAGGGAAAGAAAAAGATGGGATCTGTTGATCTGACTCACCCTGGGAGTAGGGAATGCAGTTGCAGGGCTGGTCCGGAACAAAGGTATGACTGGATGCTTTTGATGCCCTTGAGACATTGTGGGGGGACAGGGAAAGTCCTGCCTCACAGCGATGCTTCTTCCATTGGACCAGCTCTTCCATCCACTATGCTCATGAGGCAATAGGAGTCCTGATGCTGGAGAGTCATGGTGGCAGCTCCTGAGAAGGGATGGGCAGGGGGGTAATGTGTCATGAAGGACAGAGGCCTGTTCTCTGAGGTGGTATGTGCTCCAGGAGTGCCCGCCAATGACCATCACATGCCAACCAGCCACGGTTCACACACATACAAGGCATAAGGCAACATCATGGGCACCAAGGAAAAAAAGGGTGCAAAGACCACGCTGCTCAACTGCCACTGGTCAGAGAGGAAGTGGAGTCCCACCTCCCCCAGGAGGCACATGGAGCCCAGGGAGTGCCCAAGGGCACAGCCCGGGAAGCAGCACACACTCACCCTCACATAGTCACAAGATTCCGTGTCTTCCTTCCATGTGCGCTTCTGCCCCTCCCAGGGTCTCCTGGGGAACCTGTGGAGCAGGGCCTCTGCTCGGCTTCCTGCCTGCACCAGAAATCAAAGCATGGAAAGGAGAAGGAACTCCCTTCCCTGGCTTCCAGCCAGACACCTGCTCAGGGCTTGGGCCAACCTGGTCCTTTCCCTCCTCAGCCACTCTCTGCCCACCTCTGCCCCACCCTGACTACAGTGACCCACCAGGTCATCCAGGCAGTTTGTTTCATGCAGAGTCAGAAAAGGTCTGCCTTGGCATGTGCCAAGCTCCATACATTCACTGGTGCAGGGACACTTGTCCAGCCACAAATCCCACACCAAATCAGCAGGGACAGCTCCATCACCCAAATGTGGACCCTGTTAGTCTGGGAGCTCCTCTGCCTGCCTCGCCCAGCCTGGCTCTGCCCGCAGCCGCCCTGCACACTGTGCATGCACATGGACTCGGGGTCTGTCATGTCAGCCTGGCGATCGGGTCACAAGCCCCATTCCTCACCTTCATCTCTCTGCCTTCTCCCTCTCAGCCTGGTCCAACAGTCCAGCCTGGTGCCACTGGTCGCGGTGACTCCCCGGCTCCACATTCTCCTTCAGCCTCCTGGAGCCCAAGTCCATGGGAACAAGGGTCGTGCCCCAGTGTTTTATGGGGCATCTGGTGCTTGATGCCTTGTGTCCAAAGGCCCCACAGTCCCTGCACTTTACCTGGGGGTGGAAGGGGCAGGGGTCAGTGCATCCACTCAAATGCCAGTGAACCTGCCAAGCACATGAATGGGAGGCCGTCCTCATGGAGTGGCACATGGGATGAGGACAGGGGACATCCTATCTGGCTAGTGAAGTGTCAGTATAGTGAAGACCTCAGGATGCATCCTCTCACAGCCAGTGGGAGGGCGGGGCAGGGAGGAGGGATTGCAGGTGTCAGGTTGAAGACAGGTGGAAACATCATTAAGATTCGGGACAAACACAAGCATGGATCTAATCTTATGGTGCCCTGAGACTGATACTCAGAGCCTCTGAGTGTCCCAATGTGTAGACTGCTGGGATTCCAGCCCATGTCAGGATGGACAACAGGGTCCGGTCAATGATCTTCTGTGAGCCTAGCCTGTCGCAAGACTCCTGGCAGAGCTCCTGCTTCAAAACCCATGCCAGCCTCCCCACTCACCCTGGGAGGCGGGACAGGGGTTGGGGGGTCCGCTACATGAGAGGGGGTGCTGGCTGCAGATGGGAGGCCCGGCAGGAGGATAGGTCCTGTGGCTGAGGGTCTTCTCTCTAGGGACTCCTGACGCTGTTGCTCTTTTTACAGGTTTGCTTTTATGTCCAACTCAGCCCATTGTGAGACCCTGGCACAACCTGGATGGCCCCAGGACCCTGTGGAGCGCTGCCTCCCTGTTGCGTCCTGGACACAGCCACACTGGCCCAGGCACACGGGACACACGTCCTTGAGGGGAGACGGCTTGGCTGTGCACCTCAGGAGGCCGAGGGGCCACTGTGGCCGTGCACGAGAGTGTGAGCAACAAACACTGGTGGCGTGATTTTAAAAACCCCAAACAAGAAAAAACTTAAAGTAGTGCCTTCCATCCTCCACGTGGGAGTAGCGCCTTCCACGGACCTTATTTCTTTGCCCTTTTGCAATGTGCAGGAATGAGTGAGTGGCTGCCTTCCGATGCTCTCTAGGGCAGACTCCTCCCTGGCACAAGAAATTACAGTCACGTGAAGCAAACTGCCCTTTGTCCTCAAAGAAATTGTTTCAAAAGAAAAGTTTTTTAAAAGATTTGCTTGATATTATCTGCCTTGTTCTTATTGACTTGAAATGTTGGCATTTTCTAACTGTGCCTTGTTGGCTACAGTAATTCATTATTCCTGTCAAAACTGAAAAGTGCCCTAATTGAATGTGTTTGAATGTTATCCTTGCACAGTTCTTTAAATTGAGAGACAAAATGTTTTACCTCACTGTTGGACATACATTCCAAGCTTTTCAACTTTAGGAGAAAAAAAAATAATCATGTTTTCCGGTATTGTAAATTTTAGACTATTTCGTATACATTGTATTAAAACTGCCACATCAATTTTAATGTAGAGATTTTGCAAATCCTAGGGGAGGTGGTGGCCCTGGTGAGCCAGAGCCTGCAGGAGGGAGAACGGGACTTCAAGGTGAAAGTGAGGTCCATCCTGTGCCACCTGCGCCACCAGCCCAGTTGGCCCCTGGAGGTGGTGGAGCTGTGTCCGAAGTACCAGCAGACTGTGGTGGCCATCGACCTGGCAGGAGACGAGACCATTAAAGGGAGCAGTGTCTTCCTGGGACACGTGAAGGGCTACCAGGAGGCTGTGAGGAGAGGCATCCACCGCACTGTGCATGCAGGGGAGTGGGCTCAGCGGAGGTGGTCAAAGAGGCTGTGGACACGCTCAAGACGGAGAGGCTGGGCCATGGCTACCACACGCTGCAGGACGAGGCCCTTTATGACAGGCTGCAGCAGGAAAACATGCACTTCGAGATCTGCCCCTGGTCCCGTTACCTCACAGGCCCCTGGAACTCGGACACGGAGCATGCAGTGGTTCGGCTCAAACATGACCAGGCTACCTACTCCCTCAACACGGATGACCCACTCATCTTCAAGTCCACCCTGGAACGGATTACCAGATGCCCAAAGAGGGCATGGACTTTGCCGAGGAGGAGTTTAAGAGACTGAACATCAATGCGGCAAAGTTTAGTTTCCTCCCAGAAGATGAAAAGAAGCAGCTTCTTGATCTGCTCTCTAAAGCCTATGGGATGTCATCTTTGGATGCTTCAGGGCAGCATCCCTGAAGACATTATGGCCACCTCTCCAAGCCCTCCCCCTGGGGATGGAGCCTCAGTTCCCTGGGTTGAACGACACTTACCTTTACTCTCTCAAGGAAGACGATGATGCCCATAGTCAACTTCTGCTGCTCTTGAAGCCATGTGCCTGTTTCTAGACACAGGAATACCTCAGCACACCACATCTCTCCTGACTACGGGCCAGAGTCTGGTTGAATCTGAAGCCTCCCTCCTATAGTGACACATGTGAAAATCTGGTGCTTAATAAAGAACTCAAAGGCTGGTATTGTTGGGGGAAAAAAAAGGAGATGATCATATTTCTTTCTTTCTTTTTTTTTTTTTGGAGGACTGACTTTGTTTATTAAGGGAACCGAGAACAGATCACGTACCCTGGAACCTGAGTTATGCAGGAAGGTAGAAAATATCTACAGTGACTGGGTGACAGAACGGAGCACAGCACAAGGTCCCAGGCCAGCCCACCATGGGACACTGCCCCACTCCCCGCATGGAATACTAAAACCGAGTGGTTTTAGCAGCTGCCCCAAGACTCCAGTAATGATGCAATGGAACAAGGATTCTATACGGCTCCCCTCAGCTTCCCCGGAGAGAGTGGATGTGAACAGGTCAGAGGCCTGTCCGCGACAAAGTGGGGCGGCCAAGGCTGCCTCTGTCCTGGCCACTTGGGGCTGGAGCAAAGGCAAGCCTGGCCTCCTGCCCGGAGCAGATGGCAAGGCCAGTCGAATCCACAAGCTGCCTCATGGGCTGGGGGAGGTTGGAAGATGTGGCATCAGGGAAGCGTTCCCACACCAGGCATCCATCCCTCAGAACAGCTGTGGATCCACGGTGACCCCACTCACCCCACTGCCCCCACAGGGGTACGGAAGCAGCCCCCGCAGCCCACACTGAAAGTGTGGCAAGGCTGGAGGGGAAGGTGGGAGGCCAAGGAAGCCTGGGGGGTGGACCCGCCGATAGTAGCAGAGCTCTGGAGGCTTCTATGAAATGGGCCGACAAGTGTCCCCATTTCATGTCCACCCACAATCCCAGAACAGGCCCTTGTTTGGAAAAGCAATGAGGGTGACAGTGATGACACGGACCTGCAGATCTTCTGCATCTCCTGCGGGCACCCTATCAACCCACGTGTTGCCTTGCGCCACATGGAGCGCTGCTGCCAAGTACGAGAGCCAGACGTCCTTTGGGTCCACGTACCCCACACACATTGAGGGAGCTACACGACTCTTCTGTGATGTCTACAACCCTCAGAGCAAGACATACTGTAAACGGCTCCAGGTGCTGTGCCCCGAGCACTCCCGGGACCCCGAAGTGCCAGCTGATGAGGTATGTGGGTGTCCTCTTGTGCGTGATGTCTTTAGCTCGCGGGTGACTTCTGCCTCCTGCCCAAACGCCAGTGTACCCGCATTACTGCTGGGAGAGGTTGCGGCTGCTGGAGTGGCCCTGGAGCGTGTGCACGCGTGGTACAAGCCGGACGAGCTGTTTGAGCAGGAACGCACCGTTCGCACGGCTGGGACTGACGGGCAGGATCACTGGCCCTGACGCTGCACCTCACGATCCAGCATGACCCGCTCACTCCCGAGCCGCGCTCCAGTGCTGACCGCTGAGCCTCACTGGCCCCGAAGTCCCCACGTTCTGCATTCCAGGCCCGGGAGCCGCCCGAATCCCCCGTTTGGCTGCTCTGCCATTCATCTGTTTCTCCAGTGGTCCCTGAGTTTCTCCCTGTGCCCACCCACCATTTGACTACCCCGCTGCCGGTATCAGAGGGTCTCAGGATTTTCTTCTGTCCTTGTCTGTCCCTCTGTCTCTCCATTCTCTGTGCCTGGGTGGGACTGTGCAGTTTGCTCACTGTTGCCTCCCCTCTCCCTGGTTTTGTTAATAAAATTTTGAAGAACCAGAAAAAAAAAATTTGATCTCTACAGGGATAAACTCTGTAAAGCCTGAAGCTCAATCAATTGATGTTGAAAACTCTCAAAGGGAGTAAAGGCTTGATCTGAATGGTCTAGAACATGTGCTGTAATTTAATAGAAGAGATGGTCGTCTTAATATTTAATGATTTAAAAGAACTTCTCAGTCCATGCGAAGAGTACAGTCCAAGGATAAATCAAATTTCTGAACGCATTTTATGCTACATATGTGTATACTTTGCAATCCTCAGGTGTTCGTGCCAAATATTCTCTTTCAATAAGTCCTTCTATATGTTTCTTAATAACAACTGTACTTGGGAAGAATCGAGCCTTCACCTGCTGAGTTACCTCTGCTACTAACACACTGTGCTGCATCTTCTTTCTGGATTTCGTTATCCGCAGGATAGCAGCTTCGATCTCATGTTTCCTGTCGTCATCTACTTTCTGCCTCGTTTCTTTCCTTTCTGGGTCAGATTCACCTTGTTTGGCAGCAACTGTTTGAGTCTTGACTCTGTGTACTTTGGATGTGAACTGATCATTAACTGTGAATCTGTGGCCATTTTCTGTTCCCTTGGACTTGGGTTCTTTTGTAAGAACCCGCTGTGTTGGTTTACCACAGGCGAGGGACTGCAGGGCTCTACCAAGTTCTCTTTCAGGGATATCTGTTTCTTGTTGAATTTCCTCAAACGTGTATTTTTCTCTGTATGATTTAATTCATACATCTTTTATTCTTCTTTTGGCAAACATCAGATAATATGAGCAAAACTATATTTCTTGCTCACTATAGTTACCTACATTCGTTTTTGCTTTATATAAGTTTGTAAACATATGTTAAGTGGATAAAATTCTTGGCTAAGGACATACTCCAAAACTCTGACATATACTTTTCTGAGTTAGGGGAAAAGAAAGCTTATGAAACTTCCATTAGACCATAATCACACAGCAAACTAAATTAGTATATGCTGTTTTTAAATTAACATCTGCCATTTTTTAAAGACTTCAGGTTTTGGTTACAGCTAAAATGATTTTTATCTGAAGTTTATGAAAGAACAGAAGCTGACCACACAAATCTTACTCATAAGCATATTGGCCGTTTCAAAATAGAAAATAATAAAAATAAACCTATAATCAAGGAAATTCCACTCATCTTATTAGAAAAAAATAGCTACCAATGTTATTATAAATACAGATGGCAATTTGTAATAACTAGGTTTCATGATATTTGCTTTATTTCTTTTTTTTTAATTTTTTATTGGCGTTCAATTTACTAACATACAGAATAACCCCCAGTGCCCGTCACCCATTCACTCCCACCCCCCGCCCTCCTCCCCTTCCACCACCCCCAGTTCTTCTTCTCTTTTGATTTTAAAGTAACAGATTGGGATCCCTGGGTTGTGCAGCGGTTTGGCACCTGCCTTTGGCCCAGGGCGCGATCCTGGAGACCCGGGATCGAATCCCACATCAGGCTCCCGGTGCATGGAGCCTGCTTCTCCCTCTGCCTAGGTCTCTGCCTCTCTCTCTCTCTGTCTCTCTCTCTCTGTGTGACTATCATAAATAAATAAAAAAATAAAGTAACTGATTACTTCATAATAAAGGCAAGCCATTTAGCATTTTATAATTTAATTCTTTTATAAATTTCAGACCCCAAAAATTTCAGATCAAGTATTACAAAACAGCCAGCCTTCAGAATATATTTTGTTTGGCAGACAGAATGGTTTTTCTTCTTTTGAATTGGAATACATTCATGCAGTACTTAACTTGCTCTAAGCTGACCCATCCCTACTAGCTTCCCACATTGTCACCAGCTGGGCATGTGAGGCTGACACCCGTTTTTAATATTATAAAACTCAGTATTAACTTACAAAAATTAAGTTGCATGCATGGAGCAAAAATTCAAATATATCATAAACTTGATGCTAAATCTTAATACTCATTCCTAATTTGGGAAAAAGATCAAACCAAAAAGGACTCATCTTCATAATACTTAGTTACATAAAACATTATCAATAAGAAATGTTTCTATATATGGATACTGTCTTTTTAGAATAGTGTTAACAGTAACCTGAAATCTGAGATAGATAAATCATTCATATCACAAAGTATTATATACTGTCTTTCCTATACAGTCTTGGCTCCCAAACAGTGGGCTTCAACTTCATCCCTACATATAATATAAACATTCTCAAATATTTGAAATAAAGGAAAGGTGTCATTAATAAGGCTAACTAAAATTACAACAAAGGCTTTCTTCTAATCCTAGAGAATGAAACAAAAAGAGAGGTCTTGTAAGACACATTGGAAATGAGGAAGAATTTGAAGTCAAGTTGGCCCTGGACCCTTTTACATTGCTACTCCTTCTGTTTGTTCAAGTTAAAGAATAAGAGAGGCCACCAACTGCTCCTTAGTGGAACAGGCTGCAAAGAAAACAAAGCAGCTAAGTGATGATGAGGAAAACAAAGAATATAAAAAGTTGTAGTTATGAAGATGATCAATGAATAATGGAGCTCCTGGCTGGCTCAGTTGGTAGGGCATGCAACTCTATCTATCTCAGGGTCATGAATTCAAGCCCTATGTTGGGCAGAGAGATTACTTAAAAGAATTAAAAATAAAAGACATTAAAAAAACTGTAAAAAAAATGATGGTAGTAATTCTATTCTGAAGTTTAAGAAACAGCAAGGAGTAACAAATAAATTAGAGAGACAGTAATCTCCCTATTTTTTTCTTCCATTCCCTTTTAATTTGAATACAAATACAGAAAGAATCATGTCGTCTGCTCATAACTCACTCTTTGACTATAGAATAAGTCAAAACTTGTAAATGCGTCATTGAAAACATATTAGCACTCCATCTGCAGCCTTTGAGGTTTCAGCCATACTTCACTACCAGCGTTGTGTGAGCAAGCCATATAATTTCATGTCTCCTTGTGTCTCTTTATGCTGCTCTGCCTCAGAAACCCCTTTTTTCCTCTCCTGGGTAGCTCAGTGGTTGAGCACCTGCCTTCGGCCCAGGGCGTGATCCTTGAGACCCGGATCGAGTCCCACATTGGGCTTCCTGCATGGAGCCTGCTTCTCCCTCTGCCAGTGTCTCTGTCTCTCTCTGTGTCTTTCATGGATAAATCAATAAAATCTGAGTGGCTCAGTCGGTTACGCATCCCGCTTGATCTTGGCTCAGGTCATGATCTCTTGGTTGTCGGATAAAGCCAGATGCCAAGCTTTGCATGTTCGGCAAGAAGGCTGCTTGGAACGCTTTGTCTCTCCTTCTGCCTTTCCCCCTGCTCGTACTCTCCCTCTTTCTCTCACTTTTTTTTAAGTGTTAGAAACGTTTATTTGTCAAAATATTTTTTAAAAAGTGGGAGGAGTGAAATAAAACGAGGCTAAATTTCAGCTAATGCTGTACCACGATCACAGGTCAGACATAAAGCAAAACAAACAAAACAACAACCTCCACCCCCAAAACCCCAATGGTCCTAGCAGTTTCAGAAGATTAGCCTCAACGTTAGGGCCCAGAGCTAACAGAAGAGTAAAAGGTCTCGTGCCACTACATGGTCATTTTAAAGGGAAAGGAGATGTTGCAGGTAGACAGGGAGAAGGGCTCAATTCCTAAGGAAAGCAAGATAAGAGGGGGATCCACGGTACAGGAAAAAGGGGATGCCAGCATAATCCTTACCTAGGGCTGCTCAGAGGCTGAGAATATAAGGAACGGAGTGAAAGGCTACAGGGACTAGTATCAAGAGGAAAGAAAAGTCAACTTATAAGAATTAAATTAAGAAAGAAAACACAGTTGGTCACAAACTCCTTTGTTTACTCAAACACGAAGCAATGGAAACATCGTGGCAAGGGGACGCGCGGAGCAGGTTCTCATATATGACCGCAGCCCAGGGTTCAGTCCGCAATGATCCTACCTCCAGTTTCAAAAGGCTGAGCACCGTGCTCGGTCCACATGTGCTCCCGCTCACACTGGGCCATGCCATACAGAGAATCCGTGCAGCTGCTGAGGCCTGCGGCAGCTCACTCTCTGGCCCATAACCGTGGGGAGCACAGCTGTGGCACGACGAAGGGGGCTCCTGTCCCTTCCATAGTAGGACGAGGTGTTGGCAGCGGCAGCAGCCACAGAGCCGAAGTGGCAGCAGCCCCTGAGCTCGGCAACAGGTGTCTGTCGTAGGGATCAACAGAAGTGGGGTTGGGGTGACTGGTCCCAGCTGTGCTCTGGTCGTGAGGCAGATGGGACATGGACTGCTCCGCGCAGTTGTACGCAGAGGCTGCTGCTGCCGCCGCCACTGCCTCATAAGAGCGGACCCGGTAGCGCTTCTAAGAGTCGATGCTCCATATGCATCGTTGTAACACGTGGGTTCCCCGCAGCCCAGGGTGTACGGCGTGCGCACTGCTCCATACTGTCCGTTATGCTGCTCAGTAAAGTCTGCCACACGACCTGTGCGATCTACTGGACACTCTTTGGACCAGTGCCCCTCTTTCCCACGCCGATAGCAGCCACTCTGGTCTCCCATCCCAGGGGCAGTCCGAAGTCGGCTTGTGGATAACTGCACGTGCATCCTTTTGTCTTGAAACTCTGTGTTGTCAAGGCCCCTGATGGCCTCCACTGGAGGCCCGTTTGACACCTTGAAGCTTAAATAGGAGTTGTTTGAGGAGACCAGTGTGTGCCTCTCAGTTCCACTGGCTGCTTGTGGTCTCCAGGGGAGGTGGGATTTTACTTATTGAGTCCCTCCTGTAGGGCCAGCATTATGTATCCTGAGAAGCAAAATGAGCGTCTGGCCACGATCTGTAATGTTGGAACACCAAGGAGGACAAGTGGTGTCCCAGGGAGGCCTTGCATTGTGGCCTTACTGCATGTGGGGACATCTGTGATTTTGATTTATATTTGGGGTATCTCTGAGGCAAGAGTGCCCTGAGTTCCTTACCCTAAAAGGAACAACTCTTAGACAGTGGCCCAAGAGTTTGTAAGAGGTGCTGATGGAACCATTTGCTGACCAGGGCATCCAGAGCTAAATGGCAGCCTAAAGCTTGGCTTCTACTGCTGACTGTTGGGTGGGTTGTGTCCTTTATTAGGGACATAAATATTCCACATGAGCTCCCCCCCTGTAGCATGGTGCTCATACCATCCATAAAGTAGACAAACTCCATTGCAGTTCACTCAGTTGATGTCATGGGGGCTCCCTACATAGCCAAGGGGACTGGGGAGGGCTGACCTTCTCTGGTATGGTGGCATCCAGCAAGGGACTGAGGAAGAACAGGGGAGACCTCCCCTGCAGGTGGGATAAGCCCGCGGCCTCAAGTTCGACTCTCTCCTGCATTGAGGAGACCTCAGTAGCTATGCCTCCCAAGGCTCAATGGACAGCTGGATGTGGACGGTCACACGCCAGTGTCTATAGGAACCTCTCTTTCCAGGAGAGCCCAGGATGTGGCAGCAGTTGTTACTTGGTTGGTGTATAGCATAGACAAGGACGATATTTTCTTGCATCTGAGGGCCTTGGGCACTGTATGTCCATTATGGATATGTGGTCCAGAAAAAAAAAAGGCAAGTCCATTGCTTGTCATGGGAAACAAGTCCGACCTAGAGGAGCGGAGGCAGGTGCCCATCGAAGAGGCAAGGACTAAAGCAGAGGAGTGGGGTGTGCAGTACGTGGAGACATCAGCTAAAACGCGAGCCAATGTGGACAAGGTATTCTTTGACCTAATGAGAGAAATCAGAGCCAAAAACATGTCCGAGAACAAAGACAAGAACGGCAAGAAAAGCAGCAAGAACAAGAAAAGTTTTAAAGAAAGATGTTGCTTACCGTGAAAGCCAAGATGGCGGATGAAGTCAGTCGCCACTAAGGACATAGGGCGGGCTCATTAAGAGAAGAGTATAGTTGACGCCTTGATGTGTTCCTTGCTCTCCCCAACCTCATTCACACATACTTCTTTAAAAGGGGAAAATATTTGTGAATCAGTGGCTGGCAGGAGAAATAAGCCCTTGTCCATGCATTGGAATGGCTACTTTGTTGGGAGGCTTTGGAATTTCCTTCTTCCCTTCTCCTTCCCAAAAGTTTTATCACATACGTAGTGCTATAGGTAAGAAATAAGTGTTAACTAAAAAGAAGTGTACTGTCATAGCATCTTATTTCCCTCCCTAGTTTTATAATATCACCATCTTTTGTTTTGAAATAAAAATGTCTAATTAGGTTTGGGGAAGGGAGTAGGATAAGACTCTCCCTAACTCTTATCAGCTTAACAGAAGTATTCAAATAAATCCATTAAGCTCTAATAAAAACTGAGAGATTTTTGGGATAAGTTTTTTGGCAATACCCCATGGATCTGAAGCACAGGTGGATAAAATAAAAATAAATATGAATTGGGCCAAATAGGTCAGTAACAAGCTCACAAACCCTTCACACATATGAAAAATGAAAGTTGAATTCTTTGTATTTAAATATTAGCCAACTATAGCCTGTGTTAGCTATTTCTCTCCTGTAGCATCCTGATTTTTGTGTAGAAGCTTCTTTTTAGCAAGTAAGTGAAGACTCAAGAGTAATATACTTTACAAATGACACAGTTTTCTAACCAGGTCAAGACTATATCTTTGGATACACCATCTCCTAATTGCCAGATCGTAGGCTCATCCTTCTCTGTTGGTAACCAATGTATGTCCTTCTGGTCAACCTCTGCATGCAGAGGTGAAGAGAGCCTCTTTGTGTGTTTCTTTTAAGTATAATGAGTTCTTCTGAAGAATGTGATGAGTTGAAATTGTATTTTCAAATCATGAAGCCAGAGCCTGTGCCAGACCTTCTGCTACCTCTCATAGATTTGCTCTAATTCTAAATGTAAAATTAGGAGAAGTGGAAAAGGAGAAGATAAGCCATTGCCTTTTTACCTCTAGGAATTGGCTGCTATTTCTATGTAATTTTTTTCTGAGACAGCCATAGAGTTGGTTAGAAAAAGGCTTTTACTGATGAGATATTGTTAAGCATTCTTGTATCAATATTCTCAATTTAGCAACCAGAACATTTTTCCTCACGAAAGGAGTACTGTGTGATGAAAACCCAGTATTCAGCATATTTTCCCCCTTTTTTTGGAAGTGACATTTCACACACAGGTGCCAAAAGTGAATTGGGGTGGGGAGAGTGAGAAACTTTCAAATTTATAGTTATTACAGAAATTGTGGAAATTATGATCTGACTGGAAAGCAATCTTGTATCACCTCCCAAAGAATCATGGTCATTTTTAAAATAAAAAGCAGACAAAAAATTGTTGTTTCCTGCCTTGTTAATGTTCTCCATTCTCACTGGTGTGAGGTGGGATCTCATGGTGGTTTTGATTTGTATTTACCTGATGGCCAGTGATGTGGAGCATTTTCTTATGTGCTTGGTGGCCATGTCTATGTCTCCCTCTGTGAGATTTCTGTTCATGTCTTTTGCTCAATTCATGATTGGATTGGTTGTTTCTTTGCTTTTGAGTTTAATAAGGTCTTTATAGATCTTGGTTTCTAACCCTTTATCTGGTGTGTCATTTGCAAATATCTTCTCCCGTTCTGTAGGTTGTCTTTCAGTTTTGCTGTGCAGAAGCTTCTTATCTTGATGAAGTCCCAATAGTTCATTTCTCCTTTTGTTTCTCTTGCCTTCATGGATGTATCTTGCAAGAAGTTACTGTGGCCGAGTTCAAAAAGGGTGTTGCCTGTGTTCTCCTCTAGGATTTTGATGGAATCTTGTCTCACATTTAGATCTTACATCATTTTGAGTTTATCTTTGTGTATGATGTAAGAGAATGATCCAGTTTCATTCTTCTGCATGTGGATGTCCAGTGTTCCCAGCACCATTTATTGAAGAGACTGTCTTTTTTTTCCAGTGGGTAGTCTTTCCTGCTTTGTAGAATGTTAGTTGACCATAAAGTTGAGGGTCCACTTCTGGATTCTCTATTCTGTTCCATTGATCTATGTGTCTGTTTTTGTGTCAGGACCACACTGTCTTGATGACCACAGCTTTGTAGTACAACCTGAAATCTGGCATTGTGATGCCCCCAGCTCTGGTTTTCTTTTTCAATATTCCCCTGGCTATTCGAGGTGTTTTCTGATTCCACACATATCTTAAGATGATTTGTATCAACTCTCTGAAGAAAGTCCATGGTATTTTGATAGGGATTGCATTGAATGTGTAAATTGCCCTGGGTAGCATTGGCATTTTCACAACATTAATTCTTCCAATCCATGAGCATGGAATATTTTTCCATCTCTTTGTGTCTTCCTCCATTTCTTTCAGAAGTGTTCTGTAGTTTTTAGGGTATAGATCCTTTACCTCTTTGGTTAGGTTGATTCCTAGGTATCTTATGCTTTTGGGTGCAATTGTAAATGGGATTGACTCCTTAATTTCTGTTTCTTCAGTCTCGTTGTTAGTGTACAGAAATGCCACTGACTTCTGGGCATTGATTTTGTATCCTGCCACACTGCCAAATTGCTGTATGAGTTCTAGCAATCTTGGGGTGGACTCTTTTGGGTTTTCTATGTAAAGTATCATGTCATCTGCGAAGAGGGAGAGTTTGAATTTTTCTTTGCCAATTTGAATGCCTTTTATTCCTTTTTGTTGCCTGATGGCTGAGGCTAGGACTTCTAGTGCTATGTTGAATAGCAGTGGTGAGAGTGGACATCCCTGTCCTGTTCCTGATCTTAGGGGAAAGGCTCCCAGTGCTTCCCCATTGAGAAAGTTGCTGTGGGCTTCTCGTAGATGGCTTTTAAGATGCTGAAGAATATTCCCTCTCTCCCTACACTCTGAAGAGTTTTGATCAGGAACGGATGCTCTATTTTGTCAAATGCTTTCTCTGCCTCTATTGAGAGGGTCAGATGGTTCTTGTTTTTTCTCTTGCTGATATGGTCAGTCACATTGATTGTTTTACGTGTGTTGAACCAGCATTGCATCCCGGGTATAAATCCCACTTGGTCATTTTGAATCATCTTCTTAATATATTGTTGGCCTCTATTGGCTAGTATCCTGTTGAGAATTTTTGCATCCATGTTCATCAGGGATATTGGTCTCTAATTCTCCTTCTGAGTGGGGTCTTTGTTGGGTTTTGGAATTAAGGTGATGCTGGCCTCATAGAAGAAGTTTGGAAGTACTCCATCTCTTTCTGTCTTTTAAACAGCTGTAGTAGAATAGGTACGGTGTCTTCGTTAAGCGTTTGATAGAATTCCTCAGGGAAGCCATCTGGCCCTGGACTTTTGTGTCTTTGGAGGGTTTTGATGACTGCTTCAATTTCCTCCCTGGTTATCGGCCTCTTCAGGCTTTCTATTTCTTCCTGTTCCAGGTTTGGTTAATCGTGGTTTTCCAGAAATCTGTCCATTTCTTCTAGATTGCCTAATTTATTGGCATATGGCTGCCCATAATAAGTTTTTAAAATCGTTTGTATTTCCTTGGTGTTGGTAGTGATCTCCCCTTTGTCATTCATGATTTTATTAATTTGAGGCTTTTCTCTCTTCTTTTTAATAAGGCTGGCTAATGGTTTATCTTACTAATTCTTTCAAAGAACCAACTCCTGATTTTGTTGATCAGTCGCACAGTTTTTCTGGTCTCTATTTCATTGAGTTCTGCTCAAATCGTTTTTAACCCTCTTCTTCTGCTGGGTGTAGGATCTATTTGCTGTCTTTTCTCCAGCTCTCTGACAACTGGCTTTCTGACATTGAATTGTAATCCAGATTTTGTAACTCTGTGGGAGAGAGGACTGTTTCTGATTCTTTCGAGGTGAGTTTTTCCTTCTAGTCATTTTGCTCAGTGCAGAGTGGCCAAAAACAAGTTGTATTGGGAAAAGGAGAAAAAGAGAGGAGAGAAAGAAGGAAAGAAAAAAGAAAAAAAAGAAAGAAAAAGGAATAAAGGGAAAAAAAGGTGGGGGAAGCAAACAGAAATCAAAAAGCAAAACAAGGGATCCCTGGGTGGCACAGCAGTTTGGCGCCTGCCTTTGGCCCAGGGCCCGATCCTGGAGACCCGGGATCGAATCCCACATCGGGCTCCCGGTGCATGGAGCATGCTTCTCCCTCTGCCTGTGTCTCTGCCTCTCTCTCTCTGTGACTATCATAAATAAATAAAAAAAATTTAAAAAAAGCAAAACAAAAGAAAACAAAACAAAGCAAAACAAAACCACGGGGTAGTATCTTCTGATTCTGTATACTTTAAGTCCCTTGAATTCCCCTGGAAGTTGTCCGTCTAGCTGGTCTTCTGGGGGAGGGGCCTGTTGTGCTGATTCTCAGGTGTTAGCACTTGGGGGAGCTGCTCTGCCCCCTGCCTGGTGCAGGGCTCAGTGGGGGTTGTTTACCCCGTGAGGCCCCTGGAGTAACAACCGCAGTGGCGGAAGCAGGTCTGGAGCCCTGGAGTCAGCTCCTGCAGTAACTACAAAGCTCTTGGTCTGCAGGGCCTTGAGGCTCCAGGGCGGGGCCGCTGATCTGCTCAGCCTGGGGCAGGAGCGTCCTCGCTGTCCTGGGCCCTCCGGGCCTCTGCCTGTCCCGGGGGAGGCCAGATCCTGGGCTGTGTCCTGGCGCCCTGTGCTGTGGGGCCTGCGCTGTTGGATTTGCGCTCCCGCCCCGCAGACCCCTCCGCGGAGCCTCTTCCTCTGCCCTAGCCCCTCCAAGCTGCTCCCTCCATGCAGCCCCCTCCGCGGAGCCACCACCCGAGCCCCCGCCGAGCTGCTCCCGCCCCGCAGCCCCCTCTCCGGAGCCTCTTCCTCCGCCCGAGCCCCTCCAAGCTGCTCCCGCCGCGCAGCCCCCTCCGCGAGGCCGCCGCCGGAGCCCCCCCAGCTGCTCCCGCTCCGCAGCCCCCTCCGTGGAGCTTCTTCCTCTGCTCAAGATGCCGAGCTGCTCCCGCCCTGCAGCCCCCTCCGCTGAGCCGCCCCCAGCCCCTCAGAGCTGCTCCCGCCCCGCAGCCCCCTCCCCGGAGCCTCTTCCTCTGCCCGAGCCCCTCCAAGTTGCACCGCTGCGCAGCCCCCTCCTCGGAACCACCGCCCGAGCCCCCCCTAGCTGCTCCCGCCCCGCAGCCCCCTCCGCAGAGCCTCTTCCTCCGCCGGAGCCCCTCTAAGCTGCTCCCGCCCCGTAGCCCCCTCCCCGGAGCCTCTTCCTCTGCCCGAGCCCCTCCGAGCTGCTCCTGCCTCGCAGTTCCCTCCGCGGAGCCGCCCCCAGCCCCTCTGAGCTGCTCCCGCCCTGCAGCCGCCTCCCTGGAGCCTCTTCCTCCGCCCGAGCCCCTCCAAGCTGTTTCCGTTTCGCAGCCCCCTCCGCGGAGCGTCTTCCTCCGCCTGAGCCCCTCCAAGCTGCTTCCGTTCCGCAGCCCCCTCCACGGAGCCTCTTCCTCCGCCCGAGCCCCTCCAAGCTGCTCCCGCCCCGAAGCCTCCTCCCCGGAGCCTCTTCCTCCGGCCCAAGCCCCCCAGCCAGCTGCTCCTGCCCCACAGCCCCCTCCGCGGAGACACCGCCTGAGCCCCTCTGAGCTGCTCCCGCCCCCGCAGCCCTCTCCCCGGAGCCTCTTCCTCTGCCCTGCCCCCCCCCAGCTGCTCCCGCCCCGCGGCCCCCTCCGCGGAGCCGCCCCCGAGCCCCTCGGAGCTGCTCTGGGTCCCGCCCTGCGTGCTGCAGCCCTTAGGGAGCTCAGCGCACTCTCCCGGGGCGCAGGTGTCTGTTAGTGTCTCAGGGAGCCCGAGGGCATCCCCGACCTCCTGGGTCTTGCTCTAACTCCCTGCGAGCCCCTTTCCTCCCGGGAAGGTTGGTGCAGCTCCTGCTCCTCCGGGACGGGGCTCTCCTGTCCTGGGGACACTCGCCCCGGCCTCAGCCCGGCTCCTTGTGGGGCCCCTCCCCCTTGGAGGCCTTTTGTTTCTTTATTTCTTTTTCCCCGTCTTCCTACCTTGATAGAAGCCGAACTCTTCTCACTGTAGCACTCCAGCTGGTCTCTCTTTAAGTCTCAGGCCTAATTCGTAGATTTTCAGGATGATTTGAAGGTTATCTAGGTAATTTGGTGGGAACAGGTGATTTGGGGACCCTACTCCTCTGCCATCTTCCCCTCCTTCGATCTTTTTTTTTAATTAGGAAAAAATCAGGCAATAATGTGGGGTGTGACATACAAATGTCCCCACCCCCCGGGAGCTGAAGAAGGAGCAGGAAGGGGCCCCCCCACTGTGCCCCGCTTAGAGGCCTGCGCCCTTGCTGCTCTCTATCACTGTCTGCGGGGCAGAAAGTTGGGGCGGGAGGAGCAGGATGGTGCTGCAGACGGGACATCCCACGTGGTGGCGGGACAGGCTGATGTGCGCTGAGGACACAATCCTGCGGCAAGGCTTTGGGGCTATCCGCGCAGTTAAAACTTGCTTGAAAGGAATAAAAAGCTTCTGGCTTCTTTCTTCTTTTTTTTTTTTTTTAAGATTTTATATATTTATTTGTTAGAGACCAAGCATGAGCAGGGGGCAGGGAGGGCAGAGGGAGAAGCAGACCTTCCACTGCGCGGGGCACGGGGCTCGATCCCAGGACTCTGAGGTCACGGCCTGAGCCCAAGGCAGACGATTCCCGCACTGAGCCACTGGGCGCCCCAGCTCCTGGTGCTGAGGGGGCCCCACGTCCCGGGAAAGGCCCCGATGCAGCCGCGCCGGCAGGTGCCCACGGCTCACCATGGAAACTGCACCGTCTCTGCCTCCATGTCCTCGTCCCACAGCGGCCTTGAGCTGCGGCTCCATTTCGGGACGGCGGGCGGCCGTGCTGGCCACAGGGTCCCCCGGCATCGTGGGCCCCTGCAGGTGGAGCAGACCCTAGTGGACACACCTGCCGAGAGCAGCCTGATGCCTCCAGGAGCCCCGGGCCCACGTGCTCCTCTCCTGAGTGGCCCGGCACGTCCCCGGGCTAAGCCCCGCCGGTGCCTGAGCTCGAGGGTGTGGGCCCCTCCTGCCCCGGGGAGCTCCCACGCCTGCACCTCCCTGGGCCGCTGCCCCGGGTCCCGCCGACCGACCCTGGAGATCGAAGGCTGGACCCACGTCACGCTCATTTCTCCTCTGCGGATTATCCACGGTTCTTTGCTGCGATGTCCTTAACCAAGGGATTTTAAAGGAAGGCCGTCTCGAAGGCCACTCGCCCCCCCGCGGACGGGATGCTCTGTGCTCTCGCTCTTCTCCCAGGCGAGCCCTTGAGGGTGACACCTTGTCCCCACATCCCCGTCCTCCCAGTGGCGGGCACAGCTCCTGCCCGGGCCGGCGGCTCCCTCCTCGGCTGAATGAAGGCACCACCAGCCCAGGCTGCTGCCTGGAAGAGCCTGTGCGGCTGCGCTAATTCCGCTGCATGTCCCCTTGCATGTGCCTAATGAGGCAGTGCTGATGTTTGGGCTCCTAAGGACTCAACATCCATTCTCGGGTGTCATTTAGCTTTTGATTTATTGTCTGTCTCTCTCTCAGCGTTTTCTTTTTTTGCCATTTCCTCCCTCTCGAAGGAATGGGAAGCCAAGTATTTTCTCCACCTGGAGCTCACCTGGGGAAGCGATCCCATCTTATCTGTTAAACATCTTCAGCCGCGAAGAGGTTGCAAATTGCCAACTGCCCTCTCCAGCTGCAGCGGAGGCACAACACTTCCTTGCAACAGGGGACCGTCTTTCTATGATTCCCTCGCATCCTATCATTACAAGTGCCTGTGCTCAGATTCAGTATCATTATGTCATTTGCAATGCGGCAGCACGATGAGAACCAAATGAGAAAACACCACTTCCCGTCAAAACCGCAAATTGTAAACATGCATTTCTCTTTGAGTCTCGGAGATTCCGTGTATTTACCACCTGAAAATCCATACTTTGAGAGCTCTTTCCCCAACTTGTTGGAAGGTTAGAGAATATAAGAATGTTGAAATGTAAGATTTAGTGATGGCACGTTTGATAAAATGCCACAATGTCCCCAATGGCTGGGTTCAGAGAAGAGCAAAAGAAAAAACACATTGAAAGAAAACAGAAACACAAGACTTCTGGCAATTCTCACAGCTCAGTGCACATTTTCCACGACTGTGGGAGCACAGCCGGGTCGTGAGTTTTGCCCTCTGAGCATTCATGGCACTTGATGAGGGGTTCCATTTCCGGCGGTGGACGGACGGGGATGACAAATGGACAGTCGTGTCTTTAGCTGTAGGCATCTTGGCGTTCGGTACGTCCATTCCC
Source organism: Canis lupus familiaris (assembly GCF_011100685.1). NCBI lineage: Eukaryota > Metazoa > Chordata > Mammalia > Carnivora > Canidae > Canis > Canis lupus. The sequence continues at coordinate 34,953 of NW_023330698.1, read as the reverse complement.
AAGAGGACTGCAGGGCAAGAGGAAGCCCCCTCCCACGGGAGCCTCGGTGATGGGAGAACAGTGAACAGGAGGGTAGCAAGGGCTTGGCCAGGAAGTCTTCTGGAAAGAGAGAGGTGATGTTTCTACAAGACCCCGTTTTAATTCACGTCCCGCCCGAGGAGTGTTCTGTGGACCCACTGATTTCTGGTGGTCAGCCCAGCTTCTTCCCAAGAGAGCCCCCGCTTCCCTCCTCGGGTTCACACGACCCCAGAGAGGAAAGCCCGACTCTTACATGCGCCCCTGGGAGTCAAATGCATACTCAGGATGGGATTTGCATCCTTTTCAAACATCGAGCTTCTCCACGCACGTCAACCTTATAAAGAGGACATCGTGGGAGAACCCAACGCCCCCCCAAGCCTACCAGCAGGTACTCAGACTTGGTGGCAGGGGCGTGTGGATACAAGCCCCAGGTCACACCATTCCCCGGCGTCAGCATGGAATTGGAATGACAACACGGCCAGAGGACAGATATTACGAATACGAATTTTGAGAAGTTCTCTTTAGGGATGAAATGTCCCCATCTTTGTACTGTTCACCGATACTGTATTAGTCCCGGCGGAGGCAGCGAGAGATCAGGGCTCTAGGCTGGTCTCTGGCCCAGGGCAGCTGTCGCACACCCGCACCTCGGACCGAGGGTGCAGGAGATCAGGAGCGCGAGCTGCAGGATCCCTCCAGGGACCCCATGGCCGTCCCACGATGCTGGTCTCCCGGGAAGATGCTAGGCGGGGACTTTCCCTGGGCCCCCTCACACCTCGGTTCAACCAGGGGCTCCAGTGCTTTGGACGCACGTGAGACAAGCTCAGCTGTCCCTTGTCTCAGACGACCCGCCTTGGGAAATCCCTGCGAGGATGACACAGGATGATGAATATAAAGCAGAGGACACTTATTTACTCCACTTCTGCCAGTTTCCTCCTGCCGTCGCTGACCGCCCTGGTGGCTCCTCGCTGACTTGGGAGCTGATATGGAGGCGTTTTACGGGAGGACAGACCGACCGTGGGCAGGAAGCGCAGGCCGGGGTTCCCCGATCGTGCACACACGCTTCTTCCCTCCAATGGCAAAGGACAATGTTTGCAACAAGGAACACATCCCCCTCCTCGGTCCTGGCCACCGTCCTTAACGGTAGTTTAAGAGTGATTTAGAAGGACGTCCAGGGTCTTGTCCTTGCACGGCAAAGTGGTTTTCAGCAATAAGAATGACTCGATGTTTCAGGGAATAAAGATGAGTTTTTTGTTGTCGTTGTTCTTTTTGCTTTTTGTTGTTCTTTTTGTTTTTGTTGTTGTTGTTTTTTTTTTTTTTTTTTTTACCTCTTCGTTTGGTAATAAAGGCAAAGATGATGGTTGAGAGGGATTTTTTCAGTTTTTTTTATATAAATTTATTTTTTATTGGTGTTCAATTTGCCAACATATAGAATAACACCCATTGCTCATCCCATCAAGTGCCCCCCTCAGTCCCCGTCACCCACTCACCCCCACCCCCCTGCCCTCCTACCCTTCACCACCCCTAGTTCATTTCCCAGAGTTAGGAGCCTCTCATATTCTGTCTCCCTTCCTGATATTTTCCAGCATTTTCTGTCCTTTCCCCTTTATTCCCTTTCACTATTTTTTATATTCCCCAAATGAATGAGACCATATACTGTTTGTCCTCTGATTGACTTATTTCACTCAGCATAATACGCTCCAGGTCCATCCACATCGAGGCAAATGGTGGGTATTTGTCATTACTAATGGCTGAGGAATATCCCACTGTATACAGAGACCACAGCTTCTTTATCCATCATCTGTCGATAGACACCGAGGCTCCTTCCACAGTTTGGCTATTGTGCACATTGCTGCTAGAAACATTGGGGTGCAGGTGTCCCGGCGTTTCATTGCATCTCTATCTTTGGGGTAATGCCCCAGCAGTGCAATTGCTGGGTAGGGCAGATCTATTTTTAACCCTTTGAGGAACCTCCACAGAGTTTTCCAGAGTGGCTGCACCAGGTCACATTCCCAACAACAGTGCAGGAGGGTTCCCTTTTCTCTGCATCCTCTCCAACATTTGTGGTTTCCTGCCTTGTCAATTTTCCCCATTCTCACTGGGATAAGGTGGGATCTCATTGTGGTTTTGATTTGTATTTCCCTGATGGCAAATGATGCGGAGCATTTTCTCATGTGCATGTTGGCCATGTCTATGTCTTCCTCTGTGAGATTTCTCTTCATGTGTTTTGCCCATTTCATGATTGGATTGTTTGTTTCTTGGGTGTTGAGTTTAATAAGTTCTTTATAGATCTTGGAAACTAGCCCTTTATCTGATACGTCATTTGCAAATATCTTCTCCCATTCTGCAGGTTGTCTTTTAGTTTTGTTGACTGTATCCTTTGCTGTGCAGAGGCTTCTTATCTTGATGAAGTCCCAATAGTTCATTTTTGCTTTTGTTTCTCTTGCCTTCACGGATGTATCTTGCAAGAAGTTGCTGTGGCCAAGTTCAAAGGGTGTTGCCTGTGTTCTCCTCTAGGATTTTGATGGAATCTTGTCTCACATTGAGATCTTTCATCCATTTTGAGTTTATCATTGTGTATGGTGCAAGAAAGTGGATGTCCAATTTTCCCAGCACCATTTATTGAAGAGACTGTCTTTTTTCCAGTGGATAGTCTTTCCTCCTTGATCGAATATTAGTTTACCATAAAGTTGAGAGTCCACTTCTGGATTCTCTATTCTGTTCAGACTTTTTGGTAAAACTAGAATCTGCATTCAAAGCTTTCATATTTGCATCTTTACCTAAATTCACTAGAAATGGGTTCCTTCTGCAAGCACTTGCTTCTCCTTTTATATAAAGAAAGGGAGGTGTAGCAGCCTTGAGAGAAATGCTACTGTTAACTCATCACCAAAGAAGAGGATCTTTATCACATAAGCAAAATAATAGCCCCAGAATGGCCTAGAACAAATCTATGCACAGAGGAAAATAAATTCTCAAATGGTAAGTCAGGAAAGTTTGGGGAACACTCATGGATGGATCTTTTCTCCCCTCTTTTTTATAACCTTTATCAAATGGGAGACAGAGCACCTTCGGAGGTCCCTAATTTTATCCTGGTGTCTATCAACCCGCACATTTTCAGAAGCTAGGAGAAGAATAACTACCTTGTTGTCCATGTTAACCATTGCATCATTGGGGGGGGGGAGAGATTTTTAAATATGGTAAAATATAAACAACACCAAATATGCCATTTTATCCAATTCTAGCTGTCAGAGCTTCCATGGTAGGGATAGACCATGTTTTGTTTATACATTCATCTGTGGGCGGACACTTGAGGTGCTTCCACCTTCCTGTGAATGGCACACAGTTACTTTTCAGTGTTGGTCGACAGTCCAAGTCCTGACAAACTAACGAATTTAAAGCAATGTATTATATTAATCTGATTAAAATCTGAGAAAGAGGGCACCCCGGGTGGCTCAGCAGTTTACTTCCGCCTTCAGCCCAGGGCCTGATACTGGAGACCCGGGATCGAGTCCCATGTGGGGCTCCCTCCATGGAGCCTCCTTCTCCCTTTGCCTGTGTCTCTGCCTCTCTCTCTCTCTCTCTCTCTGTGTGTGTGTCTCCCATGAATAAATAAATAAAATCTTAAAGAAAAAAATGAGAAAGAGACAGACTCTGTGATGCACGTGAGACCTTGGCCCCCAGTCTACCACTGAAGAACATGCTCCTCTCGCTGAATGCGGGGCACAGCCTGGGGTTCTCCACTGGCTCACCCAGGAAGCACCTCTCATCCCCGTCGGGAGCACCCTGCTTCCTCCAGCCACATTTGCTGGACCTCACAACGACAGCACTCGGCACTCTTTGGATTCTTTTTCGTTTCCCCAGCACTTCTGGGAACTGTTGTGTCCAGGGGCTCCTGTCTACACATGGAGACGTGGAGAGGATAAGTGGCTGGTTTGGGGCTTGGATGGATGCGAGGCGTCTTCTGTCTCTGTGTCCTGGGCCAAGAGCCCGTTCAGATTGCGCTTCCTCCAGGATGTCCTCCCAATCCCAGCCTGTGACCCCCCAAGAAGTGTGGCTCTCACCTCTCCTGCCCATGTGCAAGACACCTTTAAGCTCTTTAAAGGAGAAACCATCTTTCATACACGTTTATTTTTTTTAATTTTTATTTATTTATGATAGTCACACACACAGAGAGAGAGAGAGGCTGAGACATAGGCAGAGGGAGAAGCAGGCTCCATGCACCGGGAGCCGATGTGGGATTCGATCCCGGGTCTCCAGGATCGCACCCTGGGCCAAAGGCAGGCACTAAACTGCTGCGCCACCCAGGGATCCCTTTCATCCACGTTTAAACCCGACTTGGAAAAAGGGAGATGTGTGTATTGCAAACAAAGGACATCAAAACATACACTTTTCTACTCAGAAAAGTGCGAGTGCACGGAAGGGTGACAGAATGCCCGTTGCCCTCTGACCCACTGCGGCATTTAGCAAAAAGCCTTTCACACACACACAATAATAAAAATCTGGTAAATTAAGATGTTGAATGAGACAATAACTACATACACACAGTTCCCATCTTTGTGTCTAACCCGAAGGATTGATGTGTTACAGAGTGCTCAGGCTAGGTCAGGCATCCCAAAAGTCAGACAGACGAGGTGAAATTCTGTGCCCTAGGACGGTCTGCATCCTGCTTGCATGTAAAGAGAGTGCATTTGAGTTCCCAGAGAGGTCAAGCTTGCCTTTCTATGTTTCTGTGGGCTACCAGAAAGGGAATCCGTGAAAGGTTATGGTGGGCGACCCTGGATTTAAAGAGTTGTGCCATGTGGGCGGGACCATCCCGGGAGACATTATGACCCTCTCCGAGGGAAATCACACAAAATCACAGAACGTGGGTTCTGGAGCACCGAGGGCACTCTCCCATAATTCTGGTTAAACAGCAGCGCTCCCGGGATTGTCGGGGAGGTGGCCACATGCAGGCAGGGGAAGGAGCCAGGCACGCCTGCTGTTCGATAAATGCTACCTCGTCACGTTTCTGTCCTCATTTGGATGGAAAACATCACAGAGTTGAAAAAGACACCCAGAGTTTAAACAAATGTGAAAAAGAAAACAAAGATGTGACATCCATGTTTCTTTTTTTGGGTGATAAATAAGACAGGCAGTCAAGATACTTTTGCTACTTCAGGAAAGCAAAAAAATAGTAACAATATAGTAAAAAAAAATACATGCCACTCATGACTGTGAACAGAAATTCATAAACTGTTCTGCATGTAACCACAAGGGTCCCAAATCAAGGGAGTGCCCACTCTGGGGCGGACCCAGACAGAACAAGAGATACACGAGGCAAGGGCAACAAGGACCCGGGACCAGAGAGCGTCATCCAGCACCACCGATGAAGTAATCTACTAGTTAGAATCATATCATCCTTTAAGACTTTTCATATTTATGTCCTTTGACATATCAATTGATACTAGAAACCTCTTAAACCACATGTAATGATGTCTCCTCCAGATCCCTATATTTAAGCACCTAGCAGGCTTATCTTAATGGATATTCTTAATTGATCTTGTTGGGTTGTTGTAAATTCAGTGAAGGAATCACGTGCACCCTCTGTCTCCCGCGCTTTACGTGAACACGAGGGCCAGTTGATAAGCACTTGCCGAATAACAGAGTGGATCCGAGTGGCTCTCACGCATAAGGTCCATATCCCCTTCCTCCCAGATTTTTGCAATGATTAAATGATATATATGAAAGTGCCAACCCAGGATTGGGCACATGAAAGTTCATTTTGCCACACGAATGCTCAGGATCTAGACTAAACGTCAGGTACCCTGGTCCTGAAGTATAGGCCGATGGCGCTGAGTCTCCTGCTGGTTGTGGCGGCAGGTAGCACGGCAGCCCAGGAGAGCTGTCCACCTGTCTTCTCCTGGTGCAGAGGAACAAGGTGGCAGGCGTCAGCGCCCGTGGTGGAAGTGGGACAGCGTCCACACCGCAAGGCGCTGTTGCAACTGAGTGCCACAGGACACTTGCATATGTTCCTATATCTACTTTAGAAGTCTCATCCAAATGAATTCTATCAGCAGCATTTATCAGATTCAAAGAAAAGGGGTCTGGTCCACGTGGGCTGTTAAGTATTGATGAAAGACATTCCTCCTCTTGCAAGCCAATCAACATCAAGGGTGCTTATTTTCTCTCCGACTTCAAAATAACTGCATTCCTTTGTGGGTTTCACGTATATGTCAGTGCACTTTTCCTTTTCCCTAAGAAAAGCCTTCTTTTGTAAAATAAGCTGTATTTAACCTGTTTCAGTAAGTTTTGTCTTCACTGAATAAAATATTACTTTGTTCTCCTTTAAACTCAGTGAGATGGTTGTGGGGAAGTCTCCAAGCAAATAGCAGAAGCTGAGACTTGAAAGATTACTTCTAGGTAACTAGGTCAAAGAGCCATTATGGGAAGGGGCGAGGGAGCGCTCCCGAGGGAGCAGCATGCACGCAGACCCCATGGTAGGAAATGGTGTAACACATTCAAGAAATAGAAAGGCCACGGGACTGTCCCATGAGAGCAAAGCCAACACCAAGAGTCAGCTGAGACAAGGCTGAACAGATGGCTCGATTCCATTTAGGGCATGTGAGTCCTGCGGAGGACGTCAGTACCCATCCGGGGATGGAGCAGGGCGACTAAGGAGTATGCAGAAATGCAAGATGATGAGGTCTTCATCCTGATGTGGACTCTGGCAAGCGTGGCCAGGAAGCCAAGGCAGGGGTCACACAGTAGACGCATCCAGGGATGAACGTCGTTAAGAGTCTGTTGTCTGGTGTGTCAAAACGGAGAGAATAGAATCCGGTAGAAAGTCAGAATGCAAAATGGAAAGTCCTTTGTAATGAACCAGATGCTGCGGTGGGCAAGAGGGAGAACCGTTCTTCACATCTGAGGTACAGAAGTGACTCAATAAAACAGAAAGCCCTCAAGAGGACCCGAGTTGGGAGGGAAGATGAGGCATTTGGCTGTGGAGAGGGTGCACTGGAAGGAAGCTTCAGGATAAGTGACTGATATCAATCAATGAATTCCTTTTTTCTTAATCCAGCTTGACTTACGTGCTCGGGTTGTATTTCTGTGTGATGCACCACCCCGGAGTCCGGACAGTGAAACAGCAACACTAGTCGTGCTCACAGACTCCGTGTCAGGAAGCCAGGGGACTGCAGCAGGGTGGCTTGCTTCAAACCCACAATGCCTAGGGTCTCGGGCCCAAAGAAAGCCCAGAAGTTGGGGTCCCGGACCCCTCCAGGGGCACATGGGCTGGAGGGACTCAAGAATGGCCTTCCTGCCTTTATAGAAGCCTATAGTCACACGGGCGGGCCTCGGGACACTGGGACATCTTTTCTCTGGCTTTCAGGCCAAGTGCTAGGATCCCAGGGACCAGGTGCCCCCTGCATCGCCATCTCTGTCATAGGCCCAGGAGTCAGACAGTATCCCATAACATTTCTTTTCCAGAGACTCACGAGCCCTCTGTCCCAGCTCCGCTGCCGGAGGCACAGCCCTCACTTCTTGGTTGAGGAGCATCAAGGCCATGTCGCCGAGGACCAGGAGAGATGGAAGGTGCTGCAGGATCTGTGGGAACCACCAGGGGCCACTTTGCTTCTGTGCCTCTTGCAGCCAGAGCCTGGGCAGCCGGAAGGGCAGTGTCTCCTCTCGCGCATCTTTTGTTTGGCGCCGTCCAAGACGCTCTCTTTCATACCAACGAAACAGGTGTTTGCAGAAACGCCGAGCCTGTCCTCTCTCCCCTTCTGGTTTGTTTCTTGTTCTTTTTCAACTGTGTATCACACGGTGCAATTTATAGGAAAGAAGCATAGGACAGGACATCGGCAAAAAGTAAACATGCAAAGAACTCATGTAAAATATTTCAATCTAGAGCGAATCGCTGCGGACAATTTGATGGACATTGGACCTTTGAGAGATCCCTTCTCGGGCTTCCTTCTGAAGTCAAATTCGGTTTCCTGCAGTGGTTACATCCTTCTCCTCTCCTTCAGCGGTAGGTGAATAGTCATGCGTGTCATTAAAATGGCTTCATGAATACGATTTTTAAATAACATGTGGTCAGAGACCTACAACAAGAAGAGTTCCTTACATACAGCATTAAAACCATAAAGAGGGAATCGGTCAAATGCAGAGAGAAACACCTCTTGCACGCAACGCATGAACGGAGAGGGACGTCCAATCCCGGCGGCTTGGTGACCGGATCATGGGGAGGATGAGAATTGAACTTGCTTCCTTTCCTGCAGGTGCAAGAAGGGGTCACGCTGTGTCCGAATGCTGGTGGTTGATTTTGGAGACACAGGGGATCGTCCCTTCTGTTTCTTTATTTCAACCATCAGAAATACACACATTTAGTACCTTTGTTTTCTGAAAGAAGCCATAAAGTGAATATCCACTTTTTTTCTAGAAATCATCCATAATAATGAAACAGTTGCATGAGCCAATCTATGCCGCTGATGTGCTTTTGTTACATCTGATTTCTCTCCCAAGGTTTCCCTCTGAGCGAAGTGCAGAAACAATACCTCAGTCCCAATATCCCTAAAGCCTACATGGCCTCAAGGTGAAATCTGTTGCAATCTGTCAGAGGCGTATTTTTCATCTTGCTGTAAAAAAAAAAAAAAATCCAAACATTACACTTTTCAAATCTTTAGAAAATACATTAAATAATAATTTAAAAAACCCTCTAAATATGAATTGGGGAAGAAAAAGTTCTTGATCACAAACAGAAACCTGCTCTTGAGAAATATGGGAAATTCATTTTAACTAGAAGAATGTTAATTTAGAAGAAAAAAAACAAAAGAAAAAAAAGAAAAGAAAAGAAAAGAAAAGAGGATTCAATTTCTTTAAGGAAAGTAACTTCCAAAGAATTTAATGAACACAGAAAGGGAATCGCTTAAGATTTTAATCTATTGGAGTTGTTAGGGGTTGAGTGGCGTCCCCCACAATCCTTATACAGGAGTTCCAACCCCCTGAGAGCTCAGAGATGAACTTGTTTGGAAACAGGGTCATGGCAGGTAGAGACCCAGGCAGAGGGAGAAGCAGGCTCCATGCAGGGAGCCCGACGCGGGACTGGATCCCAGGACCCCGGGGTCACTCCCTGAGCCAAAGGCAGGCATCTGCTCAACCACAGAGCCACCTGGGCATCCCAATTTTACATCTTTCTAAAGGGGCTTCCCTTGGTCAGAATCAGAGACCCTGCAGGGTCCAGCCAGACCCCAAGAAGTGAGCAAATCAAAGGGGAAAGTAAGGTCATTAGAGACCGAAAGCTGACGAGACCGGACCGCGCTGGGTCTCGCGCTGAGCCTGGAGGATGACCCACCTTTCCCGCACCCAGTGCAGCACCCACAGTGGCGGGACAGATGCAGGGTTGGGGTGGCTTCGCCTCCATCTTCCTTGTTTCTCTTGCTCCCTTCCGTGGGCCGATGTCGGGGAGCACCAGCTCCCCGTTCCCCGCAGGCATCGCGAGCACAGGGAAGCCCCCCAGTCTCAGTCGCCTGCTTCCCCGAGTACCTGGGTGGTAAGACCTTGGATCAGGCGACCCCCACTAGAGCTGAGTGCTGGAAGGAACATGGGGGACGAGGCCGGGCCAAGGCGACCCAGGAGGATGGAGGCAGCCTGGTCCGCCCCGAGCGACCCCTGGAACGTGGGGCAAGGGCAGCCGCCACTCTCAGGGCCGCGGTAGGTGTCCCGCACCCAGCACGATGCTTCTCGGCCCTGGCATGGAGGCGGCACGAGGTTCCCGGGTCCTTTCGGGAGCACCTGTTTCCTGTGAGCCCCACGGGACCCGCCTCCACGTCCCCGGAGGCCGTTCCCTGGCCTAGTCCCTGCGGGGCCCCCAACCCCGGGCTGCGGCAGCTTGGGCGGCCTGCCCCCCGCCAGCCCCGCGCTCCCACAGGCAGCCCGGAGGGGGCCGCACCATCGTGCCCTTGAACACGAACTCAGCTCCGATCTCTTCCTCCCTGCGCTGCTGACCAGTGCAAGCAGCAGCTCCTGATTCTTTTATTTCTGGAATTGTTTCTTAAACTTCTGCTTCTGCCCACCAGGCCCCCTTTACCTAAGTTTAGCAAAGCTGAAAAGGAACCTGGAGCAATATCGTTTTCAACTGAATATATTCTTGGTGCATAATGGTGACACTTTCTATGGTTTGTACGTGTCTCTAAGTGTGTGTGTGTCCAAGTCACACGCGTGTGCATGTGGGTGTGCGAATGTAGCACGGTCACGGCCGCGATACCGTGCCCTTTACCCGCTGGGTGAACGGACTAATCAGCAGGTGGTGTTGTCTGGAGAAAATGAAACATCGCTTGGTTGCAGAAAGACCCTAGAGCCAGGAGGTGTGTCCTCTGGAGCAATCCCCTCCACAGGCCCAGAGGGGCCCGGCTCCAGGCCCGCGGCCCCCACGACCCCTCCTCCTTCCCTGGGACACGAGGCCGCGCTGCCAGCTGCTTGCTCAGCATCGCCTCAGGGCGCCGGAGCACCTGTCCCCGCCTCACGCACCACCCGGGACCCCAGCTCCTCCGAGGACACTTGTCCGAGGCTTTGACCCCATCATCTGTTTGCTGAGCCTCTGTGTGTGTCGTGCCGCCAAACTCCTCTGGGTCGACGATGCCCAAAGGAACGTGATCCGAACCCCAGCTCCCTGCACAGCCCGGGTGGGGACCGCCTCCGGTTCTTGGTCCCTGCGGAGACTCACCGGGCACCGGGCGCCGACTGCCACCACGGGGCTGTAGGGGAGATCTGTCAGGGTTAGGGGGAGATCTCATAGTCTCCCATTTTTATTAACAGTCTTTCATTTCTATCGATTTTTTTTATTCTGTGAATACCAAAATCACTTCAACATGAGCCGGAATCCAGTCTCACTACGATAGACAAAGCACAGCAAAGTCTCCAAAGACCCCAACTGTGTGTGACGTGCCTTACGCACAAAACGAGTTTTCTCCGAGGTGATGCTGTGAGCAGCCTGGCCGGGTGGGAGCCGTCCCCAGTGGCGTGCGCATCTGTCCATGCACTACGCTGCCTGTGTCCACGGGGTGATAAACTTACTGTCAAAAAAAAATGGTTTTTTGCCTTCCCAAGATCTAGAAAGAACTTATTAAACTCAAAAGCAAAGAAACAAACAACCCATTCAGGAAATGGACAAAAGACATGAACAGAAATCTCACAGAGGAAGACATAGACGTGGCCAACACACACATGAGAAAATGCTCCACATCACTTGCCATCAGGGAAATACAAATCAAAACCACAATGAGATCCCACCTCACCCCAGTGAGAATGGGGAAAATTGACAAGGCAGGACACCACAAATGTTGGCGAGGTTGTGGAGAAAGGGGAACCCTCCTGCACTGTGGGTGGGAATGTGACCTGGTGCGGCCACTCTGGAAAACTGTGTGGAGGTTCCTCAAAGAGTTAAAAATAGACCTGCCCTATGACCCAGCCATTGCACTGCTGGGGATTTACCCCAAAGATACAGATGCAGTGAAATGCTGGGACCCCTGCACCCCGATGATTCTAGCAGCAATGTCCACAATAGCCAAACTGTGGAAGGAGCCTTGGTGTCCATCGACAGATGATGGATAGAGAAGCTGTGGTCTCTGTGTACAGTGGGATATTCCTCAGCCATTAGAAACGACAAATACCCACCATTTGCTTCGACGTGGATGGACCTGGAGGGTATTATGCTGAGTGAAATAAGTCAATTGGAGATGGATAAAGATTATATGTTCTCATTCACTTGGGGAATATAAAAAATAGTGGAAAGGAATAAAGGGGAAAGGAGAGAAAATGTGTGGGGATATCAGAAAGGGAGACAGAACATGAGAGACTCCTAACTCCGGGAAACGAACTAGGGGTGGGGGAAGGGGAGGAGGGCAGGGGGTGGGGTGACTGGGTGACAGGCACTGAGGGGTCACTTGATGGGATGAGCACTGGGTGTTATGCTATACATTGGCAAATGGAACTCTAATAAAAATATATAAAAAAAATGACCGATGCTAATTGTGAAGTATGCGTCAAACCCACAAATATGTATATTGCGCTTCAGCAGATACCTGGTGGGTTTCACTGGGATGATTTGACACAAGTATGGGCTTTTCTTACTGTTGACAAGACAGGTTGGATTCAGATTAAACAACAGCCCCCAAATCTTTGGCCATGAGACATAATTTAAGGCATTGAAACTCTCCAATTTGACAAATTGCGATGTCATGGGAGACAGCACAGGACAAAAACAGCACATGACGCTTGTTTCTGATCGTCCGCCGCTGGGCTGGCGGCGTCTGTGGATCCTCACTGCTGCAATCACCAGTTACCCAGGGAGATTTCAGTGTTCCTGTCAAATAGTCTGTACTATTTTGCAGACTTTGTTCATTGTTCGGGGGCATCGATTCTTTTTTTTTCCAGTGAAACAGACCTAATGAACCATTTGCTCTAAATCCTATACATATGCCCAGTGTGATTATTTCCTAACCCCTTATTTACTATAAATCAGTGTAAAACAGTTTTTTTTTAAATCAGAAATACACCAGAAATAAGGCATTTCCCCTTTAAACACCAACCAAGTGACTTTGCTCAGGTCAGATCCATAGTCACTGCACCAAGGAATTTGCCCTTCACACCCGTTCACGCACGTTGACAGTGGTGGCCGGTTTTGAGCTCGTCGTTATTTGTGCACGTCGGATGCTGGGCTCGGATATGCTTCTCATTTTAATTAACATCTTTATTAAGATGTGATCGAGAGAGAACTGTGTGGCCCATTTTTAACGTGCGCGGTGGGTGAGCTTGGGTGGGTGACGACGCGGGACAAAGCAGCAGCACCATCAAGGGAAAGAGCACCCCGTGGCCGCAAGGGTTTCCTCCTGCCGCTGGGGGGGCGCACAGCCTCGAGGGCGGGCAGGGCTGTCCAGCTCTCTGAGCAGCAGCAGCGCGAGCAGGAAAGCCTCCCGGACGGCATCCTCCGTGGCTGCTGCCCGCCTCTCCCGTGGGCGCCCACTGGCAAGGTCCGGGCTGTCTGGTGCCACCTGTTGGCTGTCGCCTCCGGGAACAGGGCTCCGAGTTGTGTGGCCCCTCCAGCCTCGAGGTAAAGACCTGCACCCCCTCACCAGCTTCACCTTGGTTACCGTCCCTCCATCCCTGCACGGGAGCCACGGTCCCCAAGAAATGTGTCTCGACTCCTTGCACGCGGCCTCAGCCCCGCCTCCTCGAGCGGGTAAGTGCTGGTGCTTTGTGCGTGCTCTTCGCGTCGCCTCGCACGAGGCCCTGTTTCACAGAGAGGAGCGCGCTGGGTCTGTGCGAGTGTGCAGTGTGTGCGGGTGTGCGTGACGTGGGGAGGAGACCGTAACGATGCTCACACGCACAACCAGAGACCAGACCGCAGCGGGATGTCAGTCATCCCTCCAGATGCCTGAGTCTATGCGGATCATACACGGGTCCCCGTGACTGCACGGAGGTGACACGCCCGGGCTTCAGCACACGCGCTCCCCAGGATGCCCAACACGCAGCGGTCCCTCGAGAAGTGCTCCTGGTTGACACACACACCGGCTCGCCCACCAGATAGACAGCTTCCCGGGGCCAGGGTCACCCAGTTTACGTCCGCGGAATATCTCAGGTCGCGTTGGTGGCCTAGAACTAAGGTCCCGACTGATGTTCATAAAACTTCCCAAGGGACGCCACGGGTCACCATCGCTTTATGAGCGTGACGGAAGCCCCCGGCTTGTCCATTAAGAACTCTGCACTGGCCTCCGTCCCTCACAACAAAAGTGGCTTCTTCACGGCGTCCACCAATGCCCCCCCTCCGCTCGGCTGCCCCCAGGAGGCAGGTCCCCTCCCCGGGGCTTCCCGCAGGTGGCTCCTCTGGGCCAGGGCCTGGGGTGGCCCTCGACCTGCCACTCCCTGCCGCCCGGGAGGGTCTGACCACTCTCATCAGCGCAGAGGCCCATTGCGACCATTTCCCGTCTTTCCTTTTCTTTCTATTTCCTTTATTTTTGCACATCGTAGTCATTGCCCTGCAACGTGCTATAAACTACAATTTTACGATCTGCTCCTTGTCTCCCCAAAGAGAACGATGTGTCCGTTTCCTTTACTGCTCTCGTCCCGGATTCGGAAAATGCATCTCCTCCGCAGGGCAGAGCAGGTATCTCAACAAATATTGGACCAATAGCAAGAGGGGTGACCGTGCTAAGGACTGCTGGGCCGGGTCGCCCCGTGGAGTGCGGCGGGCGTCAGCTGCCGATACAGGCCGCCTAGGCTGTGAAAGAAAAGTCACAGCATGACTGAAATTCTCAAACTGCGGTATAGGAATGAATGAGGATCCCAGAGAGGTGGAAAACACCTGCTATTCAGTTTTTCCACGGATGGACCCGACGATGGTCATTTTGTGCGTAAGGCACGTCACACACAGTTGGGGTCTTTGGAGACTTTGCTGTGCTTTGTCTATCGTAGTGAGACTGGATTCCGGCTCATGTTGAAGTGATTTTGGTATTCACAGAATAAAAAAAATCGATAGAAATGAAAGACTGTTAATAAAAATGGGAGACTATGAGATCTCCCCCTAACCCTGACAGATCTCTCCTACAGCCCCGTGGTGGCAGTCGGCGCCCGGTGCCCGGTGAGTCTCCGCGGGGACCAAGAACTGGAGGCGGTCCCCACCCGGGCCATGCAGGGAGTGGGGGTGCGGATCACGTTCCTTTGGGCATCGTCGATCCAGAGGAGTTGGTGGCACAACACACACATAGGCTCAGCAAAAGGATGATGGGGCCAAATCTCTGGACAAGTGTCCTCAGTGGTGCTGGGGCCCCGGGTGGTGCGTGAGGCGGGGACAGGTGCTCCCGCGCCCTGAGGCGATGCTGAGCAAGCAGCGGGCAGTGTGGCCTAGTGTCCCAGGGAAGGAGGAGGGGTCGTGGGGACCGCGGGCCTGGAGCCGGGCCCCTCTGGGCCTGTGGAGGGGATTGCTCCAGAGGACACACCTCCTGGCTCTAGGGTCTTTCTGCAACCAAGCGATGTTTCATTTTCTCCAGACAACACCACCTGCTGATTAGTCCGTTCACCCAGCGGGTAAAGGGCACGGTATCGCGGCCGTGACCGTGCTACATTCGCACACCCACATGCACGCGCATGTGACTTGGACACACACACACTGAGAGACACGTACAAACCATAGAAAGTGTCACCATTATGCACCAAGAATTTATTCAGTTGAAAACGATATTGCTCCAGGTTCCTTTTCAGCTTTGCTAAACTTAGGTAAAGGGGGCCTGGTGGGCAGAAGCAGAAGTTTAAGAAACAATTCCAGAAAGAAAAAGAATCGTGAGTTGCTGCTTGCACTGGTCAGCAGCGCAGGGAGGAAGAGATCGGAGCTGAGTTCGTGTTCAAGGGCACGATGGTGCGGCCCCCTCCGGGCTGCCTGTCAGAGTGCGGGGCTGGCAGGGGACAGGCTGCCCAAGCTGCCGCAGCCCGGGGTTGGGGGCCCCGCAGGGACTAGGCTGAGGAACTGCCTCCGGGGACGTGGAGGCGGGTCCCCTTGGGCTCACAGGACACAGATGCTCCCGAGAGGACCCAGGAACCTCGTGCCGCCTCCATGCCAGGGCCGAGAAGCATCGTGCTGGGTGCGGTACACCTATCGCGGCCCTGAGAGCAGCAGCTGCCCCTGCCCCAGCCTCCCCTGAGCGCCCTCTTGCTTGGGGCGCCCACCTGCCATCTCAGTGTCCTTGTCCCACCAGGGGGCTGGGCCTGCACAGGCAGGGGCCCCTCCTCGGGTGACCAGCAGTCCCGGGGCCACAAGCAGGTCCCGCGCGGGGGCAGATGCTGTCAGGAAAGCCATGGGTGGTGGGGTTCAGGCAGAGGGGTGTCCTCTGAGTGGGAGCAGCTGCACACAGGCCACCGGGTGTCCGGGGAGGACGGCAGCCCATGGGCACTGGATCCTCAGTCCCACAGTGCTCACCCCGCAGTCACGGCATCTGGGTGATGCTCCGCCCTCCTGCACTGGGGCCCGTCCTCCTGCACCTGCTGCCTGTCCTTGGCTCCCGTCCCCACACGCAGGAGCTGGGGGATGGACACAGCCAGACCGTAACTTGGGAATGGGGACAGCCCCAGGGGCCAAGGGACAACCTGCCCAAAGGGTTCAGCATCACCCAAACCCAGACAGCCCGCTGGTCCCTGCACCCCGTGCCCCCAGGAGAGGCCCAGGGACCTCGCAGGCCTTTCGGGCCAGCCGGGCCCTCTCCCTGGCAGGCGCGGAAGTGGCCCCACCACAGCACTGGGGCCCATCGTGTCTCTGTCCTCCCTGCACCAGCCTGTTGCTCCCTCCGAAGAGGGTCTGGTCGTTAGAAGGGTCAGAGGACCCAGGGAAGGAGCCCCCGCCCCAGGTGACTGTGCTGGTGCAGGCGGGGGCCACCGATCCAGGGATCGCTTGGGGCTGACCAGGCCGCCTCCATCCTCCTGGGTCACCTTGGCCCAGCCTCGTCCCCCGTGTTCCTTCCAGCGCTCGGCTCAAGTGGGGGTCGCCTGATCCAAGGACTTACCACCCAGGTACTGGGGGAAGCAGGCGACTGAGACTGGGGGGCTTGCTTCCCTGTGCTCGCGATGCCCACGGGGAACGGGGAGCTGGTGCTCCCCGACATCGGCCCACGGAAGGGAGCAAGAGAAACAAGAAAGATGGAGGCGAAGCCACCCCAACCCTGCATCTGTCCCGCCACTGTGGGTGCTGCACTGGGTGCGGGAAAGGTGGGTCATCCTGCAGGCTCAGCGCGAGACCCAGCGCGGTCCGGTCTCGTCAGCTTTCGGTCTCTAATGACCTTACTTTCCCCTTTGATTTGCTCACTTCTTGGGGTCTGGCTGGACCCTGCAGGGTCTCTGATTCTGACCAAGGGAAGCCCCTTTAGAAAGATGTAAAATTGGGATGCCCAGGTGGCTCTGTGGTTGAGCAGATGCCTGCCTTTGGCTCAGGGAGTGATCCCGGGGTCCTGGGATCCAGTCCCGCGTCGGGCTCCCTGCATGGAGCCTGCTTCTCCCTCTGCCTGGGTCTCTACCTGCCATGACCCTGTTTCCAAACAAGTTCATCTCTGAGCTCTCAGGGGGTTGGAACTCCTGTATAAGGATTGTGGGGGTCGCCACTCAACCCCTAATAACCCCAATACGTTGAAATCTTAAGCGATTCCATTACTGTGTTCGTTAAATTCTTTGGAAGATACTTTCCTTAAATAAATTGAATGCTTTTTTCTTTTCTTTTCTTTTTTTTTTTTTTTTTGCTTTTTTCTTCCTATGAAAATAAATTAACATTCTTCTAGTTAAAATGAATTTCCCGTATTTCTCAAGAGCAGGTTTCTGTTTGTGATCAAGAACTTTTTTTTCCCCAATTCATATTTAGAGGGTTTTTTAAATTATTATTTAATGTATTTTCTAAAGATTTGAAAAATGTAATGTTTGGATTTTTTTTTTTTACAGCAAGAAGAAAAATACGCCTCTGACAGATTGCAACAGATTTCACCTTGAGGCCATGTAGGCTTTAGGGATATTGGGACTGAGGTATTGTTTCTGCACTTCGCTCAGAGGGAAACCTTGGGAGAGAAATCAGATGTAACAAAAGCACATCAGCGGCATAGATTGGCTCATGCAACTGTTTCATTATTATGGATGATTTCTAGAAAAAAAGTGGATATTCACTTTATGGCTTCTTTCAGAAAACAAAGGTACTAAATGTGTGTATTTCTGATGGTTGAAATAAAGAAACAGAAGGGACAATCCCCTGTGTCTCCAAAATCAACCACCAGCATTCGGACACAGCGTGACCCCTTCTTGCACCTGCAGGAAAGGAAGCAAGTTCAATTCTCATCCTCTCCATGATCTGGTCACCAAGCCGCCGGGATTGGACGTCCCTCTCCGTTCATGCGTTGCATGCAAGAGGTGTTTCTCTCTGCATTTGACCGATTCCCTCTTTATGGTTTTAATGCTGTATGTAAGGAACTCTTCTTGTTGTAGGTCTCTGACCACATGTTATTTAAAAATCGTATTCATGAAGCCATTTTAATGACACGCATGACTATTCACCTACCGCTGAAGGAGAGGAGAAGGATGTAACCACTGCAGGAAACCGAATTTGACTTCAGAAGGAAGCCCGAGAAGGGATCTCTCAAAGGTCCAATGTCCATCAAATTATCCGTAGCGATTCGCTCTAGATTGAAATATTTTACATGAGTTCTTTGCATGTTTACTTTTTGCCGATGTTCTGTCCTATGCTTCTTTCCTATAAATTGCACCGTGTGATACACAGTTGAAAAAGAACAAGAAACAAACCAGAAAGGGAGAGAGGACAGGCTCGGCGTTTCTGCAAACACCTGTTTCGTTGGTATGAAAGAGAGCGTCTTGGACGGCGCCAAACAAAAGATGCGCGAGAGGAGACACTGCCCTTCCGGCTGCCCAGGCTCTGGCTGCAAGAGGCACAGAAGCAAAGTGGCCCCTGGTGGTTCCCACAGATGCCTGCAGCACCTTCCATCTCTCCTGGTCCTCGGCGACATGGCCTTGATGCTCCTCAACCAAGAAGTGAGGGCTGTGCCTCCGGCAGCGGAGCTGGGACAGAGGGCTCGTGAGTCTCTGGAAAAGAAATGTTATGAGATGCTGTCTGACTCCTGGGCCTATGACAGAGATGGTGATGCAGGGGGCACCTGGTCCCTGGGATCCTAGCACTTGGCCTGAAAGCCAGAGAAAAGATGTCCCAGTGTCCCGAGGCCCGCCCGTGTGACTATAGGCTTCTATAAAGGCAGGAAGGCCATTCTTGAGTCCCTCCAGCCCATGTGCCCCTGGAGGGGTCCGGGACCCCAACTTCTGGGCTTTCTTTGGGCCCGAGACCCTAGGCATTGTGGGTGTGAAGCAAGCCACCCTGCTGCAGCCCCCTGGCTTCCTGACTCGGAGTCTGTGAGCACGACTAGTGTTGCTGTTTCACTGTCCGGACTCTGGGGTGGTGCGTCACACAGAAATACAACCCGAGCACGTAAGTCAAGCTGGATTAAGAAAAAAGGAATTCATTGATTGATATCAGTCACTTATCCTGAAGCTTCCTTCCAGTGCACCCTCTCCACAGCCAAATGCCTCATCTTCCCTCCCAACTCGGGTCCTCTTGAGGGCTTTCTGTTTTATTGAGTCACTTCTGTACCTCAGATGTGAAGAACGGTTCTCCCTCTTGCCCACCGCAGCATCCGGTTCATTACAAAGGACTTTCCATTTTGCATTCTGACTTTCCACCGGATTCTATTCTCTCCGTTTTGACACACCAGACAACAGACTCTTAACAACGTTCATCCCTGGATGCGTCTACTGTGCGACCCCTGCCTTGGCTTCCTCGCCACGCTTGCCAGAGTCCACATCAGGATGAAGACCTCATCATCTTGCATTTCTGCGTACTCCTCAGTCGCCCTGCTCCATCCCTGAATGGGTACTGATGTCCTCCGCAGGACTCACATGCCCTAAATGGAATTGAGCCATCTGTTCAGCCTTGTCTCAGCTGACTCTTGGTGCTGGCTTTGCTCTCATGGGACAGTCCCGTGGCCCTTCTATTTCTTGAATGAGTTACACCGTTTCCTACCATGGGGTCTGCGTGCATGCTGCTCCCTCGGGAGCGCTCCCTCGCCCCTTCCCATA
This sequence comes from Canis lupus familiaris, assembly GCF_011100685.1. Taxonomy (NCBI): domain Eukaryota; kingdom Metazoa; phylum Chordata; class Mammalia; order Carnivora; family Canidae; genus Canis; species Canis lupus. The sequence continues at coordinate 15,306 of NW_023330698.1, read as the reverse complement.
ATGGGCTCTTTGACCTAGTTACCTAGAAGTAATCTTTCAAGTCTCAGCTTCTGCTATTTGCTTGGAGACTTCCCCACAACCATCTCACTGAGTTTAAAGGAGAACAAAGTAATATGTTATTCACCGAAGACAAAACTTACTGAATTTATGGTATATTGAATAGGGAGGACAATAGGAAAACTCTTCAACCGCAGAAAACCTTAACCGCAAACAATTCTGCACATGTGGAAAGAGTATTGGGGGGCACTAATTAGGGATGGGAAGATGGAATTCAACAAATGCTTAGAAAGGAAGTCATGAATTCAGAAGGGGCCTGTGAGCCATCTGAGCCCCGTGACACTGACTTCCACGTAGATCCCAGAGAGCAGGGAGCGGGCTGCGCTGGGCAGGTGCAGCCGGGAAGCTGGTGGGGTCGCAGGCCGGAGCATCCCGTGCTGCAGCCGGGCCAGGTGCGGGCACCTGTGCAGCAGGCGGGGCAGGGACAGGTGCAGGTGGCGGCCACCTGGGAAGGGCCGGCTGGCGGGTGTGGGCCGCCGGGCCCGGATGGTGTGGGCCGCCGGGCCCGGAGGAGGACATGGCCCGGGATGCAGGTGGTGGACACGCAGGTTCCCAGGAGGCCGAGTACGGGAGTGAACCCGCAGTAAGCAGACTGGAGAGGGAATCGGGGAGACCCTGGGCGATGAGCTGCAGTCGACCTGGGACGGGCCGGCAGTCCGCGGGCATCAGCGTGGGCACCGTGTGCAGGCCAGGCTGCGTGGAGTCCCGACCTGAAGTCAGGACGGTCCTCGCTCGGCCCGGCAGGCCTTGGTGGCACAGCACATGCTTGCCGAGAGCTTTGCAAGCGTGAAGCAGGATCTGAAGCATTTTGGAAGGCTTTTCGCATTGATTCCTCCCACAGACGTAGGGAACAGGTGCTGTCCTTATTCTCAGTTTTCGTTTGTGGACATTAAGACTGAGAGCTTAAATATAATGATTTTCCAAAAACATGCAGTGTATTGGGCAAGGGCTATGTCTGCTTTCCCGATGACAGACATTTTCGTTGGGAGGGACCCCGGGGTGCCACTGCAATACAATTTAAAATGTGTCTAGATTGGGATTGTTAATGTTTCTAGGGCATTATTTCCCAACCATGACTAAGAGCCAGACACCATGTATCTAAGCGAGTATTTATCACATGTAATTTTGATCAAACATATTTTGATTGAAAAATCAAATCTTAAAAAAGAAATCAAATCTTACCACGAAAAGCATTTTATAAATCTATTACATAAAAAGAAAATCAGATGCATAAGTATGTTGGATATTAAGAACGTTTTTGGGTGCCTGAGTGACTCAGTCGCCTAAGCATCTGCCTTTGGCTCAGATCACAATCTCAGGGTCCTGGGATCGAGCCCAACACCTGCTCAGCGAGGAGCCCGCTTCTCCCTCTCCCTCTCTCCTTCCATCTACTTGTGCTCTGTCTCTCTCTCTGTCTCTCAAATAAATAAAACAAAAATCTCTCAATTTTTTTTTAAATAAAAGGCAAAAGCAAGAACAAGCAAATGAAGGAGAAATATAAATATGTAATAATAGAGATTGATGGTTGGCAAAAAGTAAGGCGTGATTGGCAATACCCGCTGCTGATGACAGTGGGAGTAAAGGCGCTCATCATATTCCTAGTGGGAGTTTAAATTGCTCCTGGGAAGAGACAGCACTTTTTTTAAATTAAGCTCTCTATTTTGAGAGCATTACAGAGCACATACGGTTGTAAGAAACACTACGTGGAGGCTCCGTGTGCTCACTCCCCATCTCCCCGCCCGTGACCTCCTGCGGCTCTCCTGCACAACACCTCCACGAGGCCTGTAGGTACTGACGCAGTCCAGAAGCAGGACATTATCACCACGCACCTGTCTTCCTCCCCTCCCTGCTCCTTGACCCCTTGGGGCCGCGGAATCCTGGCTCCTTTCCCATGGTCTCCTCACTCAGGAGCCTTAATGGGATGGGAAGACCTGCAGCATTTGGGGGATGGATTTTTCCCCTTTCCTTCCTTCCTTCCCTTCTTCCTTCCTTCCTTCCCTTCTTCCTTCCTTCTTTCCTTCCTTCCTTTCTTCCTTCCTTCCTATTCCTTCCTTCCTTCCTCTTCCTTCCTTCCTTCCTTCCCTCCTTCCTTCCTTCTTTCCTCCCTTCCTTCCTTCCTTCCTTCCCTCCCTCCCTCCCTCCCTCCTTCCTTCCTTCCTTCCTTCCTTCCTTCCTTCCCTCAGAGCAAGTCTCTAAAGGTCCATCCACGTCATGGCGTGCATTACTGGCTTAGTCCTACGTGCTGCTAAGCAGTGCCCCTCGGAGCTGATGTACGACCTTCTGTTTACCTGCTCATCATTGAAAGGCAGCTGGGCTGTTCCCAGTTAGGGCTGCTGTGAACAAAGCTGTCGTAAATACTTGCATAGATTTCTGCTGGTCTATGTCTTGGTTTCTTGAGGAACAAGAGCCCTGGTTGGATGGACTGGGTCCTAGGGTAGGGGCATGCCTTGTGCTTTAAATTGCCTGGCTGTTTTGCAGAGCGGCTGTACCACTTCTGATAAACAGCGTTTCTGGGATCCCATTTCTCTGCATACCCACCGGCATTTGGAACCATCACTATTTGTCACGTTAGCCATTCTCATTGGTGCACTGGGGTGGCTCCTGATTATTTTAATCTGCATTTCCCTGAAGGCTGATGGTGTCGAACATTTTTTCTTTTTTTTTTTAAGATTTTATTTATTTATTCATAGAGATGCAGAGAGAGAGAGAGAGAGGCAGAGACACAGGCATAGGGAGAAGCAGGCCCCATGCAGAGAGCCCGATGCGGGACTCTATCCAGGGTCTCCAGATCACACCCCAGGCTGCAGGCGGCGCTAAACCGCTGCGCCACCAGGGCTGCCCAACATTTTTTCGTGTCATTTGCCTTCCATGTACCCTTTGGGTGAAATACCTCTTACCCATTTTCTACTTGGAATTTGTTTTACTGTTGAGCTTTGAGATTCTTCACATGCTTTAGATACTAATCCTTTGCCAGGTATATGGTTCACAAGGATTTCCTTTACTCTGTAGCTGTTTTTCTATCCTATCAACAGTCACTTGAAGCATAAAAGTGTTTACTTTTGATGAAGTGTAGTGAATTGATGTTGTCTCTTTGTCTCTTACAGGTCAAGACCTGAGCTGAGATCAAGAACCAGATGCTTACCCGCCTGAGCCACCCAGGTGCCCCATAGTCAATGTATTTTTGAACTCACCGTGAGACTTCCTCTTTGACTCATGGAATATTTAGATTCTGATCAGGACTCTATGGTCATTTTTTTAATAATTTTTATTTATTTATGATAGTCACACAGAGAGAGAGAGAGAGAGGCAGAGACACAGACAGAGGGAGAAGCAGGCTCCATGCACGGGGAGCCCGACGTGGGATTCGATCCCGGGTCTCCAGGATCGCGCCCTGGGCCAAAGGCAGGCGCTAAACCGCTGCGCCACCCAGGGATCCCTAGGACACTATGGTCATTTTAATTGCTGTTCACCTATAGGATTTTTCTGTGATTTCTTTCAAGATTTTAAATCTTTCTTTCATTTTCAAAAAAAAATTAATCATGATATCTTGGCACAGATTTACCCTGTTTGGCTGCCCACAGCTCTTGAATCTGTTAGTTTATGTGTCTTGTCAAAATTTGCCAAGATTTAACCATTGACTGTTTCCAAGCCCCTCTTCTATTTCCTCTCCTTCTGGAACCACAGTGACACAAATATTAGATATTTGTGGTCGGTCTCCAAGCATCTACGTTCTGGAAAAATCCTCAAGGGTCACGTGGCGTGGCTCCAATCCCACTTCCATCCCCAGCACGCCAACTGACACACCAGGGGCATGAGGCCCCACTAGGCTTCGTGTTGCCCATTTACAATGCTCGGCTGTCCTTTCTCCTATGGACCCAGCCTGCATATTACATCACCACATGCCCACCTCCGAAGATCCCTTTCCTCATTCGCTTTCTAAACTGAGCTTTCCAGAAAGTACACCGACACCTGGTTTGCTTCCTTCTGCCCAGGGTCTTCCTCTTCAGTGGGTTTTCATGCCTCCAATTCATTTTCTCAGTTTCGAGATGGTGACATATCCCATCTCGGGGTGGTCAGAAAGACAGAGCCTTTCTGTCTTGTCTCTGCTCAATTTCTAGAAGATCTAATCTGGACCCGGAGTCTTTTTTCTGGATCCATGATCTCAGAGGATTAGTGGATGAAATTACCCAGCTGTGTAAAGTTTATTCTACTGGGGTACCCGTGAAGCTCAGAGTTATATTGTGTGACCTCCTGGCCACTGGTCTGTGACATCAGTGTCAAGTGAGGCAAGCAGAGTGAAACACATTTCTTCTCTCCACACTCCTGTTTGTGATGCTCCTCCATTCACCCCCAGAGGGCCAGCGACCATCGCAACACCACATGTGTACCAGATTCCTAAACAAACCCTATTTGCAATCAGAAGTTAGAATTTTTTTCATAAACTCTGGAACTAGAAATCCCACACACGGCGTACATATTTATTTCAGACAATAATGTTTGCTGCAATAAAAATCTACTTATCAGTAAATAGAACTTCTCTCTTTTTCATTTCAAATCTTTAATCATTGTGAGTCAAACTGAATTATTCATAATTCTTAAAACAACATAATGTTTGGACATGTTTGCTATAATTTAAAGCAGCAATGTAGATGGAAAGAAAACACTTCTCTTTATTCTGCGTTTTATTTATTTATTTATTTTTATTTTTTAAATTTTTTTTTATTTATTTATGATAGTCACAGAGAGAGAGAGAGAGAGAGAGAGAGAGGCAGAGACACAGGCAGAGGGAGAAGCAGGCTCCATGCACTGGGAGCCTGATGTGGGATTCGATCCCGGGTCTCCAGGATCGTGCCCTGGGCCAAAGGCAGGCGCCAAACCGCTGCGCCACCCAGGGATCCCTATTCTGCGTTTTAGCATATAAGTAAGCAATTAATCTCGGTTTGAGTTTATATGACTGTTTAGTAGTAATGCCTTCCTTTCCATTTATGCATTTAACTCAACATGCATTCCGTAATTTTATTTCCTTTTTTTGTTGTTGTTAGAAATTTAGCCCTTGGGCAAAATAAAGGAAGTAATTACTTTTTGTCAAAAGGTTGCAAGACCGTAGCTCACGGATTATAAAGGAGACTTCATCAAGCCTGTATGTCTTCTATGCCTACTGTTATTTTACTTATCCTGACAGCCCTCAGAAGACAAAGCTCTTCATTAATGGACTCAACTATTACACTTCTAATTTTAACAGAAGGTTTTGGATATGTGGTGGTGTAAATGGGATATTATTTGAAAAAAAAAGTGTGAGTGAAATCCTTTATAATGTTCTCCTTTGATATATTTCCATTTAAATGGCCAATTTTATTAAAGTGCAAAGGGACCCTAGGCATGCACATTTGGTCATGAGTAGCCATGTCTCTTAACTCAACACAAGAGAAATCTTAGATCTAATGAGAAAACAGCCTTTTAAGGACAGCTCTTCAGAAAGCGGCTGAGAGTCTACTCATGCATTTAGATTTATTTGTGGGTATAAACATGCATATTATAGAGCATCTGGTTTTTACCTTTTCATAGTTTATCATCATTTAAAACTGCTGAATATGTTACTCCTTGGACAAGTGATTTTGTCATGATTTTTCATGGAATGACTTAGCATAGAAGAGCGAAAATTACCTCGTTCTCATACAAGTGATTCGGAACACGAATGAATGATGATGCTTTTATTTTAAGAAGGATGTGACAATTTAAAATAATAGATTATCACTTTTAATATCGATAAACTCAGGATCTACCTTGGTAAAGATCTTGCACGAACCTACTTGGAGCAAGAATGGATTGGAATAGGCCAAAATGTGGAATTAAGAAAAAGATATTAAACTATTTTTTTTTCTTTTTCTACTAGACTCTTTCTACTTTATTTTGGTACTTATATTTTACTCTAGGTATTAAAGAGCAAACCAAACAACAAACAAACAAACAAAACCCATACATTAAAAAAAAGAAAATGGGAGTTTGAAGTCGTAGCCTCTGATGTAGGGACTACTGTACAAACATTTCCTACTGTGCATTCAGGTCAGTACATCTGGAGGCAGAGACGGTGCAAGAGCTGGGCCAGCAGAGGTCGGGGCTGTGGAGGGCTGACAATGCCCTAGGGGTCTGGACAGCACCCCTTCAGTGGCGGCCCAGGCTGGGTCATCTCAGCCAGTTTCTTCAGATCCCTGCTGGTCATTCCTGGACGTAGCTGCTTCAGGTGGGGGCACGGTCTGGGACAGGTGGTGGTTTCGGGTGAGGTGATACCTGCAGGGCCATCTGCTAGAAAGCACTGCGATACATCTTTATCCTCAAGGGTATGAGTGGCACATATGACAAGGTTTGTTCCCCTGGAAGAAAGTCCTTCCTGTCCTGAGAGAAGCCCCACTAAGATCCCAGTGAAAGGCCCTGTCTAAGAGGAACATGGCGGGGGGCATTCTAGGGTACAGGAGCAGCCCCCCAACTCCAGAGAGAGGCTGATTTGGCAGCCACTCTGGGTATCTCCCACTCCCACCGTCCACTGTAGGCTCCTCATCTTCAACTGGCACCTGTTGGCTCGTTAGCATGAGCCAGACTCTCATCCCTGAGGGTATGTGCTGCTGAGGCCGAGGCTGCTGTGCGTGTTCATTCACCATCCAGTGTTGGCAATGGGCACCTAGACACATCCAAGTGTGTCACCTGCATGCCACTCGGTGACAACATCCCCCTATCTTCCCCTTGGTCTCAGGCCATTATTATACCTGCTAGAAGAGAGATTCTTCTTGTCCGCAGCTCCATTGGCACAGAATCTAAGGTGAACTTTCTTCTCATGAGCCCCTGCGTGAAGTGTTCTCTCTTAATGAAGACCTCCAAACCTACAAAGCCCAGAGTTTCAGGGACAGGAGGTCAGACTCCCTAAGTGGGTCCCTGGGGGTGACAGCGAGGAACCCCTCCATTTGCACCTTGGCCAAGACTCTTATCATGTTCTTGTTGGAGACATGGCACTAAAATGTGCACTTCTTCCTGGAGCCTGGTGTCCCATCTTTGTACAGTTTAGGCTCCTGGTGGATGGTATCACCTGTCACATTACCAGCTCCTCCTGATGCTTCCACAGGCCAGCTGTTTCTGGGATGGTATGGCTTGTGATCAGAACAGTGGATGTACTGGGCAGGACCCATTCCCCTCTCTTGTTGTAAAATGGGTCCTCCCTGAGTTAATGTTACTGAGTTAATTGAATTAATGTTAGTCCATTCTTGTAATGGAGGAACAAATATTCCAAAGCCCCTCACAGAGTGGAGATGGCTAAGCCCCTGAAGGTGAGAAAGGTAAATTCACATGCACAATACATATCATTTCTAATCAGGATGGACTGCTTTTCCCTTCTGATGTAAAAGGGGATTGATTTAATCAGTTTACCACCAGCGGGTGGGTGGTCTCCTAAAGAAATGCTTCTTAGGATCGACTCTGTCACTGGCAAGCTGGGAATTCCATAGTTTCAGCAGCTACGTGCCCTTTGCTAGGTGAGTCTCACACACAGTGTCCTTTCTTGCAAGCAGGCTCACCTCATGTGACCCTCATGCCAGCACTTGTGTGGCCAGTGATAAAGGCCAGATGTTGTCATAAGTAATTTTGTCCACCTTGTTGCCTAGTGCTTCTGCTGGGGTGGATGCTTTCTGGGGGGCATGCCGTGCAATGCAAAGATCTCTACCTTCTAGGTTTATCCCATATGACCGCCACCATGTCTACACCAAGATTTCCTGTCCCCACCCTCCTGACCGTTCTCCTTCTCATCCCAGGATATGTTAGCCAAGCCCTTCAACGCAGATCACATCTCTCTATACAGTCCAACCTGAGGCTACTTCTATTTCCACATGAGTGGCCCACCAGGTGCCCTGCTTGAAGCAAGGTAGCCTTACCACTCTCTGGTAGTACCTTCTCTGGGCTGGGCTGTCATTCATTTGTGAACTGACATTCACTTCTAACTCACAGCCAAATACTGAGCTGGCCCATCGTGAGCCAAGCTCAAGCTTTTTCCTCCCATGTCAGCTCGTCACAAAGGATCACCCATATGGGTGTATGCTGACTGGCAGGCCGAGTGCAGTTAGTGATGGGTGACATGGGGCCACTCGTTACCTATGTGTGAGACTTAACCTATGATTTGCTTAATGCTCACCTTCCATCTTGCAATAGATTGTTTCTGGACCACCCACACTGATGGTTGAATGGGTACATGATAGCCTAGTTCACAGAGAGTAGCAGTGGCCATATGGTTACTTTTTGCCTGTGGGACAGGTGCTCTGTCCCTATCAAGACTCAGTAGCACATCGGGAGTTGTTCTACAAAAGACGTACATGCTCATAGAGGACAGCATGAGCTTGATCCACAGCCCGAAGTATCCACGTTGTGGGCTCCTCAATGGGGCTCACACTAATTCATCACTGATATCTCCAGAACTAGAACGTGCCGGGTCCTATGGCCCACGTGTCACTGTAGCTCAAACCTTCACCTGGGACCACAGCAGGATCCTTCCTGTTTGGAGCCCCCTTAGAGCAACCACCTTGGGAGTCAACTGCTGTCTGAACTGAAGCGGTATTCTCAGGTGTAGAGCACACTGTGGCCACAGCCTGGCCTACGAGGCACCGGATGAGTCAGGATTCTTTAGAAGGATGGAAATTGGGACAGAATTCCCGCTACTTTGGGAAATCCAAAAAGATCTTACTCGTAAGACCTTAGACTGATTGGGCGGAGCTCACCCATAGTATGAAAGGTCCTCAAAGTTGACTGAACATTTGAGTTCAAATGTTTCTGAACATTAATCTTATCTGAAATATACCCTCGTCAGAGCATCTGGCCTGGGGTTTGACTGGTCAGCTGGTCACTCTAGCCTACCCAGGTTGGCACATGGGATTGACCGTCCCAGGCAGTGTTGAGCCTTCTTTGTGATGGGAGCTGTGTGATCAGTGATTTCTCCCTTAATTTTGATAATGTGTTTCAGCATCTCCCCCCCCCCGAGCTGCATCTAAATATTTCACATAACATGGTGGGACTCTGAACGTGCACGGAGGACATCCCCATCACACGGAACACATCTGTCTCTGCGCGGGTACATGATACATTAGCACGATGCCACCGATTTAGTGGATTAACGTGGTATCAGCAGGATGTTCAGATAATTCAGGCCTCTCTGGAGGATATTATGGCAGAGGGTAGGATATTTAACCCAGCCTTGGGGCCAAGCTCTAAATGTACCCTGTTTTTTTCTGTGTGTGTGTGTGGGGGGGGTTTAATCCATGTGGATATGAACTTGTTCTGATCCCTTTTCTGATTGTCACCAGCTAACCAGTGTTTACCCACTCTGCTAAGGCCACAGCCTCAGGCATGGACACTGATGTCTGATGAAGTGGTGAGAAGCCTCTTTTCACCCTCCATGGCCAACATGGGCTTCGCAGGACACTGACTGGCAACTGAAATGTTGAGATGACGGGCACCACCTCCAGACCCTTTATGTTTGTAAGGGTGGCTCCTAATCCCCAAGAGATGGGGTATTGCCGCTGATGTGAGGTCTTGGCCACATGGGGACGGGGGCAGTTTCAGAGGCTTCCATGTGACCATGTGTATACGACAGCTTCTCAGCCACTAGGTGAGGCCCCGGTATGGGACCGGTGACACATTCAGACATGCCCACTCTACTTACTCATTTAAGAACTGAAGACAGGGGATCCCTGGGTGGCGCAGTGGTTTGGCGCCTGCCTTTGGCCCAGGGCGTGATCCTGGAGACCCGGGATCGAGTCCCACATCGGGCTCCCGGTGCATGGAGCCTGCTTCTCCCTCTGCCTGTGTCTCTGCGCCTCTCTCTCTGTGACTATCATAAATAAATAAAAAATTAAAAAAAAAGAATAAGACAAGGGTGTTTAAAAAAAAAAAGAACTGAAGACATAGCCATGGGGTGGGTCTGTGGACTGAGTGGGCCCGTTACAGACAGATTTAGTCAGAAATTCATTTGTCACCTGGTCCCCGTGTGCTCCCAAGTTAGTCAGGGAGCTTGAAGATGCTTCGAGTCTCTGAACATGGATGCTGGCACAGACCAATGTACTGCCCTAACCAGACACCAAATATTGGACACCCCCTCCCTAGTGTCAGTGGACTTTGTCTATACAAATTCTAGACTGTGTTTGTACTGTGAGCGAATTATGAAAATTTGCAGTATACCCAAGCCCCAGTCTCATCATTAAGTAAAAGAAAATATTAGAGCAAGAAAATGGGCAGATTTCTTATGAATCTAACCCTAAGCAATCCGATGATTATTGTCTCCTTTCTTGTAGCTAGATTAATATAAATCGCAGAGAATGCATGTGATAAAGTGTGATATCCCAAGAATTAAGTTGTTATGAGTTGCATTTAACTGGGTGATCCCCCAAAAGACACCGATATCCCTGAAAATATATAAAATGGATGCTTCACATCATCATGGAATGTTGAAGTATTTAAGATCACAGCATTCATGTAAGACAAGATCTGTTCTTGCTAGAAAAAAAAAGTGAAGTCTCAGTTCTCTGAATTTCCCAAAGATATGGGACGAATAATACCTCAGATATGCAATTCATTGGCATCAAGTTCTCCAGGTAATTTCTCTGGGATGAAGAGCAAGCATTGTGATAGATGACAGGGGGTCTGTTCACAAACATTTGTGTATCATTTTTCCCCAGAAACTAGCAGTTATGTCCCCTAACAAAGAAAAGAACAGAGATGTAAAATATATTCCTATTGGATAGGCACTGTGTGTGTGTTGGGAAGATGGGAGCGTAGAATGCTGTTCCAGAAAAGATTCCTTCAAACTACATTACAAAAATCAAAATGGCTTGTAAAGCTTGAAAAACCTTTGTCTCCTACGTTTATGGGTAGAGAATTTACGAGTTTTAACACAAACCCACAACCCCGTAAGTTGTGCTGTCCTTTCCAAAGTGCCTTATTTAACGGCAGATTCCAGGGAGCACTGGCATTTACTCTAGAAAGCACTTCCTGCTCTTTTTCTCCCTCGGATAGATCCAGAAACAAAACTACTTTAAGAATGAAGTCACAATTCCGTGATATTTAGGAAAAATGGGCTTACATAAAAGCATCCAAAATAATACTCCTTTTGTTCAAAATTTAGGAGGTAAATCATCAAGAATTAATATTAAAATAGTGTTATGTATGTTGTGAAAATGTAAGGTTTTCTGGGAAATGACACCTGCCATTTTGCCAGGCACCCCCAAGTATTTTCACTGGAAACAGATGAGGAATGGTTGGGTCATCCAGCTCCTTAGTGTGATGTGTGACTTACACAAACAGAAAAACACAGAGCGTAGAGTTTTAGGATGTGTGCCTCGGGGCTTTCTTACAAGAACCCCTGAGGGATCCCTGGGTGGCGCAGCGGTTTGGCGCCTGCCTTTGGCCTAGGGCGCGATCCTGGAGACCCAGGATCGATTCCCACGTCGGGCTCCCGGTGCATGGAGCCTGCTTCTCTCTGCCTGTGTCTCTGCCTCTCTTCTTTCTCTCTCTGTGACTATCATAATAAATAAATAAAAAAAAATAAAAAATAAAAAAAAAGAACCCCTGAGCCAGTGACAAGCATTAAGAACATTATAGATCTACCTTTGGATATAGAGTGAAAGGCAGGCAGCATTGTACAGGGGACTTGAGGCAATATTTTTAAACCTAGGATTTTCTAGTTTTTCTTGAATATGGCTCCCAAAGGAAAATGTACATGTCAAAACAAAGCAGGTGCAAGCAAAAGAATTCTCACAGAGAGAGATGCAATTGCAAGGGGATTCGACATCGCCTCCAGGCATGTTTGCAATAAGAGTATTGAAAGAAACATGGCAAGAAATATTTGATGCTGCTCAAGGGACAATAAAGACCTGGAAACTTGCCTTCATTCAGTGGAGGGGAGTGAAAAGTGGGGCACATGTCTACTTGCTTCTGTAAATCTTCATACAGTGTTACGTAAATATTACACAATCCAGAAAGAATACAGGTGGGCCATGTGGAGAACATGCGTTCCCAGGCCTGGGAAGGGGCCAAGGTCCAGAAGCCCGCCGGTGCTGATGGTCATGCGACGGGGACTGTCAAGCAGCCAAGTCTTTAGCACTGATACACACGCCCAATTGTTCGGAATTGTATTTTCCAGATTTAAACCTTGAGAAATGCATTCACAGAAAAGTGCTATATATGAAGAAGTCAAGGAATATATATATATATATATATTATTTATATATATTTTTTTTTTGTCAGTAGATCATGTAGTTCTGCACAACATTCCCTGGGTTCAACAAATATCAACTCATGAAACACACTACCATATTTTTAAAAGAACACACTAAAGTTGATAATTCGTGCTCACATGGGATATATACCAATCCCAGATGTGATATGCCCAAGAAAAAAAAGGGATATAGAGAGGGAGCATGAATTTCTGCCTCAAGCGCCCCGAGCCACATCACTTACTAGCAACACAGTCTTGAGAAAGCCATGTAGACTCTTTCTCTTCAACTATTAAATTGAGATATCACCACTTGCTTTACAGCGTTGTTGCAAGATTTCATGCAATCATGCCTGTAAATTGCACAGTGCTGGGCGCATGTGGGGAGATGGGCACAAAAATACATTTGTATTCTTCCTGTGTCAGGTTCTGTGGCCAACGTCAGGGTACCCAACCCCTGGTTTGCTTAAAGTAAAATTCTTTGCAGTGCCTAAGTCTTTTAATTTCTTCAAAAAACCATGATCAAATTCAAATGTGGATTTTTAGGCTACGAGTAGATTATGAATCCAATGCCTGAGAGAATGTAATTATTTCAGAAGAATAAGACACTGCTTTATGAAAGCATTCTAAAAAGTGCTCCAGACATGGAAGAAATTGCACTTAAAATGGATTCTTGTCCTTGTTATTTAATGCACTGGTGATGACAGGTGTGCTTTGGGAGTTAGATGTTTAATTGGGTCACTGATTCACACCATGGTAATAAAAAAAAGTAGATCTTTTTAGTTTCATACTGAGAATAATGATTTCCTTATCTTACCCAGTTAGATTCAACATATCGTGCAGTCAGCTTGTCAATTATAATGATTGTGTGTATTGGAAAATGAGAGACCCTTCAGGGCATTTTTGATGGTGTAAAAATTGAACTTTATTTTATTTGCTTATTATCTGACTCTCTGACTAGTATGTGAGATCCATGAGGCTGTGACCCTTATCTGTTTTGTTTGCTTAAACGGTGCCTGGTACATAATAAATATGCAATCAATTTATTTTGAAAGATTTGAATGAATGAAGGCTTTCACCTGGAAAGTGAATGGAATATTTGATCTTCGAGAGTGACTATCCTTGAGGCATGCATTAGACAAAGGTTATAAAAAAGAGGGGAGAAAAGACCCATCCATGAGTGTTCCCCCAAACGTTCCTGACTTACCATTTGAGAATTTATTTTCCTCTGTGCATAGATTTGTTCTAGGCCATTCTGGGGCTACTATTTTGCTTATGTGATAAAGATCCTCTTCTTTGGTGATGGGTTAACAGTAGCATTTCCCTCGAGGCTGCTACACTTCCCTTTCTTTTTATAATAGGAGAAGCAAGTGTTTGCAGAAGGAACCCATCTCTAGTGAATTTAGGTAAAGATACAAATATGAAAGCTGTGAATGCAGATTCTAGTTTTACCAAAAAGTCTGAACAGAATAGAGAATCCAGAAGTGGACCCTCAACTTTATGGTAAACTAATATTCGACAAAGCAGGGAAGACTATCCACTGGAAAAAAGACAGTCTCTTCAATAAATGGTGCTGGGAAAATTGGACATCCACATGCAGAAGAATGAAACTAGACCACTCTCTTGCACCATACACAAGGATAAACTCAAAATGGATGAAAGATCTAAATGTGAGACAAGATTCCATCAAAAATCCTAGAGGAGAACACAGGCAACACCCTTTTTGAACTTGGCCAAAGCAAATTCTTGCAAGATACATCCATGAAGGCAAGAGAAACAAAAGCAAAAATGAACTATTGGGACTTCATGGAGATAAGAAGCTTCTGCACAGCAAAGGAAACAGTCGACAAAACTAAAAGACAACCTACAATGGGAGAAGATATTTGCAAATGACGTATCAGATAAAGGGCTAGTATCCAAGATCTATAAAGAACTTATTAAACTCAACAGCAAAGAAACAATCCAATCATGAAATGGGCAAAAGACATGAAGAGAAATCTCACAGAGGAAGACATAGACATGGCCAACACGCACATGAGACAATGCTCCGCATCACTTGCCATCAGGGAAATACAAATCAAAACCACCATGAGATCCCACCTCACACCAGTGAGAATGGGGAAAATTAACAAGGCAGGAAACCACAAATCTTGATTCTATATACTGTAAATCCCTCCACTTCCCCTGGAACTTTCCAGTGCTGCTTGGTCAATAACTGGCTTTCCCCTTACCTTCTAGCAATTCTTCTGGGGGAGGGTCCTGCTGTGCTGATTCTCAGGTGTGTGTACCTGGGGAGCTGCCCCGCCTTCTGCCAGGTGTACGGCTCAGTGGGAGTTTATCCTGTGAGCCCCCTGCTCAGTCCCAGGTACAGGGTGACACCAGGAGGGACAACAACATTGCAGGCAGCCAGCTGTGCAGCCCTGGAGTCAGCTCCCGCAGTAACTACAACAGCCCCCAGTGTGCAGGGCCTGGGTGCTCCAGGGCGGGGCTGCTGACCTGCACAGCTCTGGGCCTGGCAGCAGGAGTGACCTGGCTGTCCTGGGTCCTCCCGGCCTCTGCCTGTCCCGGGGGAGCAACGGATCCTCGGCTGTGTCCCTCGGCGCCCTGGGCCAGGGGGCTTGCAACACTGTGAATGGACCTAAAGTACCACGATGTGAAATTCAGAAGCATCAGAGTAAATTTTGTACCAGGTTAACTTATCCCTTATTACAAATAAAATATATAAGCCCTTACAAAAGGTTTACGAAAATCATAAAATAGAGTAACAATGCAATGACAGGGAGGGGAAGGCTCCATTGGGCTATAGCCACCACGAGCCCCGCGGCAGGAGCTGGGGCGGGCTCCCGAGGTGACCAGGGGCTCAGGGGTCGAAGCAGGTTGTTCCGGAGGCAGGTGGTGGCTCTGACACTCTGGGGACCCCAATTGCAGGCTCCTGGGCCTACTCCTCTGGGGTGGCCGCGGGTGCAGGTGGCTCTTCCTCATCGGGCAGGGAACATAGGTTCGACCAG